>NC_068988.1:33579265-33584384 GCF_001194135.2 Octopus bimaculoides
TATATATATATATATATATGCTTACGTATTTATACAGTGAATGGATAGGTATAATAGGTCCAGGCCGGCACTGTTCAAGCAGCACTGTAGTATAATCTAAGTTCTCCTTAACCGCATCGAAAGATAAGGAATAACTTCGGATTATTTAAGGCAAACAATCACACGGTATTTCATCTGTTAGGTAAATTCTGGGTCCTCTGTTCGTTTCTTTCGATTATAAACAGTTTGCTGAGTGTACATCCAAGACATTAAAACAGAGATGGAGAAAAATATACCAACATATTTTTTTTATTATTATTATTACATTTTTTTCTTTTGTAATACTGCGAGATGGCTTAGCGTTGTTCTTCCTGAACTGTTCTGAGTTGTAAATTCCAAGATCGACGCTACCTTTCATTCTTTTGGAGTCGGTTAAATAGGTACCAGTTACGCACTGGGGTCGATGCAATTGACTTATCCCTCCTCCAAAATTCAGGCCTTGTACCTAAAGTAGAAAGGATTAATACAGAGTTTTTTTTACAGTTTATTCTCGTTAAACCTCTGTCCGACATAATATTCTGCTACATAGATATCTCATATGGTGTTCATTTGCATCATTGTGGCTGGCTTGCAATCAGATTTAATCCAGGTTAAAAACGTATGCATGCATCTTAATTCAAGGTGTTGCTATTTGTAGAGATTGAAACAAACTAGAGTATAATGGTTTTGGCAGTCTTATATTTCAAGAAGAGTACAATTCATGTCGATTGCAAAGAATAGTATAATTATTAGGGAGAAATATGTTATGGCTATATACCGCTATCAGTATATGGCTATATACCGCTATCAGTATAACCCTAGAATGACGCTAATGTTTAGAGGTAGAAGCCGAGAAGTCTATGTATTACAGTAGGTCAGAATATATTTCATCCTCTTGCCTTAAGCGAAATGATCAAAAGTAATTTATGCGAGATATTAAGGGTCACTAAGTCGGGTAGAACATAAAGATATAAGATACAGAATTTACTTCTAAGGCCACGGAATATTCTTCACAATATAATAGATTACTTCTAGCTACAGTAAATTAAGAAGTTTTTGCAGGTAAATTAACTTTAGATCTACATGTAGGTAATTTCCTCCTAGTTGTACAATGAAGTATACCTTGTGTGAAATATTTACGCACGAGTGAGAATAATTGGCTGGAGAAATCGAGAGCCAGTCGATATATGACTACCCCAGGATATATTTGAAAGATGATGAAAACTAAAAAGGTCAGTATATTTCTGGGACTAAAGGTATTGCAGGACTGAATATATGAAAATTATCTCAGAAAATATGATGCGATGACTCTGCTAATAGAATATAAAGGCAAACACTAATGTTGTCCATGTAAATACATAGTATCGCCAGCCTAAGTATTATTTAATTAGATACCTTTTCCTGGGAAATATCTGAACGCTTTTCTGTAGTATTGGGAGCATTTGAAAGTTAATTCTTGCTTATCATTTATTAATTTCTTCCAGGCATAAATTACACTTCTTTCTCTTAGTTTTGTAAAACTTACATTTCCCATTTTATATCAAACTTATTGTTCTTATCCTTTAGGGACCAAATAACTCTACATAACCTTGTACTATGCACTTTTCTGCTTTTCTTGAAGGTATTAGAGCATGTTTCTATGTAATTATGCGAAACCATACTTGACGTAGCCTTATATTTGTACACTATATTTGTCGCAAACGTCCGTTAAATAGTTATATTTCCCCAATCGTTACATAGTTATGACTGTAATTAGTTCTACTTCCACAACTGGAAGAAGAATTAGGTACCTCCTCCATATCGCTACCAATTGTTTCACAGGAGTTAGTGTTTAGGTTAAACTCCAGAATGTGTGTGCTATTCGCTCTTCAATTCACTATGTTTGATTCCTGTGAATTTAGTATTTGATCTGTTGTCTCCTTTCCACTGTTTAGCACAAATACCCCATTCATTTCACTCTCATTATTTTAAAGTGCCGTGTTCAAACCCACATCCACTATTTATATGTTATGACAGTTGGTCGGAGTTATTATGATAATCATTTTTATTATTTCATTTACTAACATTATTATCATCGGATTCAGAAATTCTAATATTACAGGCCGCAATTATTTGCCTGTGGAAAATGCAAATCCGATTATGTTATTATTGAAGATCTTCCTATACTTGCTAGATTTGAGGAATGCAACTAATGCAACGAAACTCAGAATTAATGTCAACAAAGATATGTACAACAATAGTACTTCCGTCTTTTTCGTTAACTCTGCAAACAAACTGCAGGAATGTTAGTGTTTATTTGTCTACCGAATACAGTATTCTACCCTAGTATAGCCATTCTTTCTTTTTCAGGGGTCATTAATTCTTTCCGGGGATCGTTTTAGAGACGTTTGCTTATTTTTGTGTACAGTATCCATTTTGTTACGAATTTTAACTCTATTTTTGTTATTGCGTTTTCCTGTGTTAACATGGCTCTATATATTCTTTCCTTGAGGGGGTTGCTCTTATTTTTGATCCCTGGCTTATCGTTTTAAGGATTATTAGTTTTGCTAGGAGGTTTGACTATACTTTCTATATTGTGTTTGCCTATATTAGTACACTTAACTGTTATACGCGTATTTTTAACTCTTTGTGGGCCGGTGGGGTTGGAATTACACAAAGAGGCTATTGGGTCTCATTTTATTTTTGCGCATTTCCGCACTAAAGTAATATGTGTTTAACTTTGTATGTATGTGTGAGCGCATGATACAGAACAAGAAATTTAGGACTTGTTTTTATAGTTTTATAAAGTATACATATAGCACTAAATAAAAGATATATCAAAATTATTTAGTATATCAATTCATACCAGTAAAATACGAAGAAAATTGACTTATGGTTCATCAGAATATCTGAAAAAATAACAGTAAAAAATAATTTCACGGAAGGTCAATGGTGTCCAGTTTGATCCCAATGACCATATTTTATGCTATAAATCCATATGACTGGAAAATGTTAACTCAAAATATGTATGTGCATACATAAACTATTGACAATAAAAGTCATGAGATATAAAATCATTAAAAGAAAAAATGTAAAAGTTGCAAAACTTTTGAAATTTACTGGGCATCCAAGGGACTCCGCTGGCCCACGCATGGTTAATATAGGTATTCAAAATGCTACGAGAGGAGATCACATTTACCTTACGTGGTTTTGCCGATTATTTTCAGTATTGTTAAATCTTAATGTCTTGTGTGTATATTCTTTTATTCTTTTAATTGTTTCAATCATTTGACTGCGATCATGCTAGAGCAACATATTTAGTCGAACAGTTCGCCCCCAAGACTTATTTTTGAGGGCCTTACCTTGCTCCTTACCCCACTTAAATTCTTTACATCTAGCTGACGAGAGCGGTTCTACTTGTTTAGCATATGCCGGGACAAATCTTCTGTAGTAATTCTTTAGACTCAATAGTTCAATCAATATCTTACTTCGATTTTGGTACCTGTATATTCTTTAGATTTGCTACAAATTCCTGAGATGGAAAAATACCCTCTTCTGGTATGTTCATTCCTAGGAAAGCCAAATTTTTCTTCTGGAGAATGACTTTTCTTTGTGAATGGAGAACTGCGTTTGGTTAACCTTGCACTAATAATTCATTTTCTCTGCGCGCTAATTTTGCTTCCATTCTAGCGTAGATGAGGATATCATCTTGGTATACTCTGATTCCTTCGATCCCCTTTAGTATAGTTTCCATGCAGTTCTTAAACGTGCCACTCAAATTCTTAAGGCCCATTTGAAGTCTGTTAACCAACTAGAGTCCATTGCAAATCTGCCTTGCTTCCTCTGCTAAAGGCATTTGCTAATACTCATGCTATAAAACGAGAGTGGAGAGAACTTTCACACCTGACATATCGAAGATAGTGTTGATTGACAGTTTGGGAAAACAATAACTGTCAATATTAAATGAGCTTTGTAATCGGCACACATGCAAAAAGATCCATCTTCTTTTCTCTCAGCCATACAACAGGTGAGGCACATCGGACTCCAGAGTAATCCGAGGGTGTGGTGATAACCATCATTTCAAACCTTTTTAACTCATCTTTCTCTTCTTTTTTTCCAAATGTACTGGAACTCGTCTTGGTGAACTCATCACGTTATATCTCGCATCAGAACAGTAAACTAGAGCCGCAAAAGGTTTAACCTCTGGGATCACATCCATGTTTAGACTGAAACAAAACGAACTGTCTTTCATAATATCTTTTCCAATCAGCCCAAAAGAGTATGATCTATCTACCACAATAAATTTACGTGACTCGCGTCGGTGTTGCTGAGTTTAAATGTCTCTCGAATTGATCCAACACCCTTTAGATATGAACCATCAAAAGTGGTTAGTGTGTTGTGGCACAATTATACTGAGATACCTAACTATGTTCGAGACTATCGAACAAGCTGCCCCGGTATCAGCATTCATATCTATGCCTCTACTATTTATAAAACACAAAATCCCGTGTTATCTTCACCCACGTTGCTTACGTTTACAACAAACTGTCGACAGATCAAGTCTCGCTTGTAGATATACATATGTTGTCCACAAGACGATCGATTTTAGATCTTGCAAGATACCCTAATTTGCTGCACTTATTTACAATTGTTTACATATGCTGGACACATACGAGGTTTTTGTGTACGTCCACAACTTCGATATTTCACAACAACTTCACGACTACGGGTATTCTTGTTGACATTAAAGTTTGCTACTGCTCGTCGACTATTTGCAAGCAGTGTTTTCGATTCTATGGTGGATGCGAGAGCAGCTATTTCAGTGTCATTCATTTCAGAATGACACCGTAACTGATCCAAGTTATTCAAGTTTAAACGTTTTCCGGATGTCATCCTCATCGCCATATGTTGTGTTTCAATCATTAGAAAATATATTGAACGTTCGTAACTGCAAGTTATACCGCTCATTTTCGAGGACCACGCTGTATATTTCCTGGCCTCCTCCGCTACGTGTGTAGCAGTATCACCTCTTTTATAACTGCCAGCTCGTTCAGCTCTCATCTTATTCCACATGGTTGCATGAGACTCCCCTTCAGAGTTATATATATATACATATATATAT
>NC_068988.1:33585167-33588724 GCF_001194135.2 Octopus bimaculoides
CCTTCGTCGGCGTTCGACAGCTGATGACCTTGGTGAGAGAGAAAAACCTGGCAAACCTTATATCTTCTTTTACGTTCGTGCTGCTGGTCGAGGTGAGAGGGATAACTCCCTTGGCAAACAGGACACAGTCGTGTGTCGATAAGCCAGCTGGAGGAGATGTCCTCCTGGGGCTAAAAGCAACAGTAACATCCACCCCTAGGGGTCAGCCACACTTAAGTGGCAATATACTACACTTTATCGTGCAGTTACTGTTAATACTTCATTTAGAGAATTAACATTGCTTATATATATATATATATATATATATATCAGGATACTAAAATCCCATTGCAACTATCATAGAATAATTGCAGTGTGCGTAAAAGCTATAGCAGCTAAATTTCAATTCTTGAAACACCTACGGCAAATACAATCCAGGGAAAATGAGAAACACTTTTTTTAATATTGGATGTAACATCATCCTCTAGGTCACTAATGGTAGTATAGCTACAACCAATTTCTCAAACATTGATTAAAAGCATTTGCCTAATAGAAAGCACACATTCCATTATGTCAATATGAATTTAAAGTCATATTTGTCTTCAATATATGAAATCAGTCTATCACTGTTGCGCAAAGATGAAAATTAGTAGTACTTTTTATAGGATTATTAATAGAAGCTATTGTGTCTTTCTTTATGCCTCTCTATCTCAAATTTAGTGGAAATAAATAGGACAGAATTTGGATTTGGCGGTAAAAATGAATAGACCGTAATTTGTTAAAGTGCCAAGCGTTGGCATTTAAACCGTATCACCTCAAACAGTGGCGGTATAAGATCGGCTTCTGTTCAGTGTGCATTCCGAGAGGCGTGTAATCAAGATATTTCTACCTCAAAATTGATATTTGTTTTGGCATATAGAACACACAATGTACGAGAAGTGCATATATGCTTCATATCATTTAACACGGTGACATAAACCATTTTAGTAAAGTTGTTTCTTTTGAATATTATAATGTTACTCAATCTGGAGAGAGGTGAGTTCGCAGGTTAAGAGCACTTTAATCAGCGGTGCATATTTATCGCGTTTCAAAGTATTTTATTGTAAGGTGGATAAATTCTGCTATGTGGGCTATTATAGATTAAAATATATCTTCATTTTTTCATATACAAAAATTCTATCTACAATACGCTATAAATAAATATGTAATAAATGAATTGATATTCACACACACACAGTCATACATATATCTATCTATCTATCTATCTATATGTATATATATAAGTAGTTGTATGCTGTCAACTTAATGTGACAGTCCCATGAAGAGAATAATACTACTGCTATTTAGCCCTAGGAAGCAGCACCGCTTCTTGTCAGCCTTGACACATCTCCTGTGTCCTTATGTTTACAAGGTGGAGATAAGCACCTCCACCCAGCTAAGCCTGCATCCCGGTTCTGAGTCAACGCTCGTCTTCAGTCTGGAGTAGAATGGCTTGCTAGTTGGAGATGCCTATCTAGCCCTTGTAAACATATAATTATTCTAGTGAAATACATTGACTGATTTTTAAAATTGAAATAATATATTTCTAAATCTCTCAGAGAGATTTATGCAGTAGTGATACGATAAAGTAGTTGTATGCTGTCAACTTAATGTGACAGTTCATGAAGGGAATAATACTACTGCTATTTAGCCCTAGGAAGCAGCACCGCTTACTGTCAGCCTTGACATATTTCCTTTGTCCTTATGTCTACAAGGGGGGAGATAAGCACCTCCACCCAAAAAAGCCTGTATCCAGAAACCAGTCTCTGGATAATTTTATAGATTGGGTGTTAGATATTTTTTAACGGGATTAGACTTAGGGAAATGTTTTTCAAGTAGGGCGAGGAAGAGTTTGGGTACTCGAGTCAAGACGTTAAGGGCGAAGTGGGGTGACCTGGGTAAAGATAGACTTCTGGGTGTGTATGTTAGTGTCAGTTTTGATGGGTTGTGGTGTATATAAGATTAGTGGTTATCTGGTAGGGGGTCATTTGCTAGGTCGATTTCTACTCCAATGTTTAGGTGGATATTGGGGGTGAAAGGGTTAGGTCTACCATATGAGGATTGGGAAATGTTTCTTGCTCTGGATTTAGTTGAGAGAAGGATTTCCAACACGGGGATGTATTCAGTTGAATGTTTATATCAATATAGTGATCGAATAAATCTTGATAATGTGGAGATCCGGTAGGACACGCTTTCTACTATAGATTTTAGGAAGGGGTGCGGATTTTAGGCAGGATTTTAGGACGGAGGTTGAAAAGAAGGTCATGTAGTGGAGGTTTTCTCCAGGTTTTTGGCGGGAGATTTGGACGGAGGCTGTGAAAGAAGTTCATGTTGTGGGGGTTTTCCCCAGGTTTGTGGTATAGGTAGAAGGTTTAGTTTCGTGAGTCCAACTAACGTTAAAGACATTAGCGGTTTCGTCGTTGTTACAGAAGAGATGATGAGACCAACGTTTTTAAAGATGCTCCCTGATCTTTTTTTACAGTTTAATGAACAGAGCTTCATTTCTGTATAGACCACCGGAGATGTTTGGAAATTCCTCATAAAGACCTTTCAGGAGTCCAATGAGGTCGGTAACTTGGGCGGGTCACTCGCTCCTATACGGATGGCAAAAAAATTGGATGTATCTTTACAGAGAGATTCTTAGTAGCATTTCGTCCGCAAGTTGCATGGGTAGATATGGGAAGTTATCAACCACACCTGCACACGGCAAAGAGCTCAAGTCAACGATGATATGATAAATCCATCTGTAGGCAAATAAACAACAGGAGAATTAATAATCATAAAATTTAAAAAAAAACAATAGTATCTTTATTAGAGGTAGAACTATTTTACTTGTCAAAGGAGGTTGCATTTCTGTGAGCGAAGTGTAACTCGACGTAATACACACAACGCATATTCTACACAAAATACGAAGCTAATCCCCAGAAACAACAACATAACGAAATAAATATAACATATAAACGGAATTCAGCGCTACGAAAACTCCATCGTACACGCAGAGTATAAAATGTTTATACTAACATGACGATACTAATGATAATTAAAATATTAGGATGATCTTTTATTAGCAGCATTGATTATTTGTAACAGTAAATGTTATTTCTACTACAAGAACGAATTTATTATTAGCATCGTCGACATCATCACCATCATCATCATCATCATCACCATCATCAGCATCATCATCATCATTATCATCATCATCATCATTATTATTATTATTATTATTATTATTATTGCTTTTGTTTTGTCATGTTTCTCCTCACTTTAATTCACGACCGTGATCTTGTCAAGGTAATTCAATTTCTTCATCGTTCAAAAGCAATAATATCCATTAGCCGATGATGATGATGATGATGATGATGAGGATGATGGGGGCGATGGTGATATTGGTGGTGCTGATGAAGATATCAATAGCAATAATCATGCGTATAATTATGTTTTTATCATTTATTAATATTACTATTACCAATGAAATTAGTTTTAACATTCTCCTTATACATATATATATATGTATATATATATATATATATATATAT
>NC_068988.1:33588824-33593795 GCF_001194135.2 Octopus bimaculoides
ATATACATTTTTTTAATGCAAGGGATATCTTCGTGTCGTTTTGAAACATATAAATATTTTATTTGTTTTTTTTATTTATGTGTAGAAAACTATTCATATCCCTTATTTTGACATGTTGAAGGCGAATTGCCATTTTCAATTCCCATACTGCTTTCTTTTCACGACAGTCAGAAATCTGGTAAACATCGTATGAATTGGGTAATATAGTGTACTGAACGCTCCCTTTCAATCCCCAAGCGATGTTTATTATGTCTTTTTGTAAACACTATCAAATTTGCTTCATCTTTTCAGGATGCATCTGTGGAAGTTGTTGCTTTATTTGTTAATGTTGCTTGACGTTGTCTTCTTTAGTACTCAAGAGGTGTTTGAGCAGATAAAAATGTAGGAAGCAAACATTGTAATGTCTTGAAACGTATCGGTTCGTTTTAGTTTATTTAATGCCACAGTATTGCAGAGTCCATAAAAATAAATGACAGTATACTGACTAACAATTTCTCTCCGACAAACTAAATAAATAAGCTAGATCATGTATAAAATATTTTTTGCACGAGAGTTAATGTTATCTGCAGAGATATAGGAAGCCAAAATACAATGAAATTAAGTTCGGGCATCTTTCAAGTTCTCTTAAATTCTTATTTCAAATAGGAAATGTTTATTAACACAATGTTCCTGCTTTGACACAAGCCTTGGAAGAGTAAATGTGCCAACAAAACACTCTGTAAGCTTATCGTATAACCTGCACTTGACATCCTCTTCTCTCAGTGACTCTTTGCAGGCTCCATTCTACTCTCTTACAAGAATTCCTAAAATATATTTAATCAAATGATAACTCCATAATGTCTTCGATTCACAATATTTATTCCATTGGAACGGTACTCTTCTACTTCACCATATCAGCTTCATAAACTTGCATCGGTTTCTGTAAACAATGTAAGGCCTGCTATTGGTGTCCGGAGTGCGTGATGAGCGCGACGCCTTATTTTTTTAAAGCTCTTTGAAACTATTTTTCAATCAGATTGGACTCAGCCTTTAGTAATAAGAATGTAGTTAGACACTGGCTCCTGTTCCAGCAGACCATCACGGAGTATATCATTTAATTCCAACTAATCGTTTAGTTAAGTAGTAGGGATCAGCAATACGTGTAGCTTACTACATTTCCCTTTCTCCCTCTCTTCACTTTCTCCTGTGAAAGGTCACGAATATTATATTTACGACGTCTCTTAAACTAGCCAAAGTTTACATCATCTCCTCTATCGATGTATTGTATTTACTTTTTAAAAGCTCAAACTGCTGCCGGTTTTGTTGTATTTTAATGGCAGTGTTAATCACGAAAACAATAGACTATTGTAATTAAAATCCCTAATATCGCTTAAAATCTTCTGAGACTGGAACCAAAATGTGGAATCCATACATTCGCGGTTGACTAACTGTATTAGCTTTGACTTCTATTATCTTATTTAGGTCTTTGTTAATGATTAACAATCTGGAATGTCATATCGGTGGCGTTGATATTTTTTAATTAGATACTATAATCACCATTGTTTGAATAAGGTAATGCAGTTCAGGACAATAGTCGCGGGTAGGAGGTTTGCTTAGTGTTCCATCTATTATTTAATGTGCGCAGTACACACAACGGTATGTTTGTATAAGGATTACTTAGTGGAATTGGGAAAAAAGAATTGACTAGGGTTTGCGGGCTGCTACTTTTAGATTAGATATGTCTGCTATCACTAATGCTTAATACCGCCTACACCACATATAGAACGGTTAGTTCCTACAATATTGCATTCCATGCAAGTATAGTAAGAGTGGTTAGGAAGTAATGGTAAAGGTAAACGAGACTAGGACTCAAACAATTAAGCAGATCAATCGAATTTTGGGTCAACAATAGAGGGAGTAAATTAGATTGGCCCAAGTTTAGGAGCTGTTATGGAGATTGTTTAACGTCATAAAATTATTGCAAGGTACGGGTAGGTTTATGTATGTTATAATCCTTAAAATGTTGGATTGTTATAAAGCCCACTTCGGTATACAGTATACTTAGTACAACCAGTAAAGCCATGACTATCTCTCTCACCGCCTACTACCTACTCCCGTACTTCACGTACTTCTTTTCACTTATAGTGACTAGGTTATTTCGTTCGTCACGTGGGAGGAGTGTACCATTATTACTAATTCCCAACAACACCTCTCCACTTTTATGTTTTACTTACGAAGTGTCATTTTCAGGAACTCCGTATGTTTTCTTTTCCTCTCACTTGTACCCATGGCTTCAATCACCTGTAGTGGCGTTGCTGCTTGGAATGCATCGGTTCCTCCAATTGTTTGCTTAGCTTTCCACGAATCACTTTTACAGTTGTTTCCTGCGTTTCTTTCGTATGGATTTTCTTCTTTCTACCCAATACATAATTTTACTTATACATTTAGTAATTACGCCATCTTCCCAACTCTGCTTTCCATTCTTGTATGCCCTCATATACACCTTTTCACTAACTTTAAAGAATCTTGCTCTGTCCTCCCTGGCACTTTTCTTTTCTTGCCAGGTCGCAATTTATCAAAGACTGATTTCACTTTCCTTGCAAACATCAGCTCCGCAAGTGAACTATCTTCTGGTGTATTTGGATTTGGTGTCACTCTTAAAAATTGTTGTAGAGCTGCCTCATCTGTGACTTCCTTATTCAAATTTCTAATGACATTTTTGAAGGTATTGACGAAGCGTTCCTGCTTGTCCATTAGGGGATGGTATGGCTCCGTAGTTATATGTTCTATCGTGAACATTTCACATATGTTTAGTTCGCTAGACACGAATTGCGTTAGATTGTCAGACACTATCTTGTCTGAGATGCCAAATCTCGCAAACAGTTCGTGTAAAGAATTTTTTACAGTTGAAAAGGATGGTTTTATAAACTTACAAATTTCAGGCCATTTCGAAAAACTATCAACTACCACTAAGTAGTTCTTCGTTCTTAAATGCGTCTTTATATGTCCTATATTTCAACAACGAAAGCACTCCGCTTTTTTTCAATGGACAAATTTTTGTCAGGTGTATACCTCCACATACAAAACATAGGTTTATTTCTTGATTTTTGTCGTGACTTTTAGAAAACACTTTATCTCTATTCTGACTATTTCGCACTTGTTTCACTTGGAAACAACCTTTCCGTTCGATTTCTTCTCTGCTGTGTCTTCATTTAACTATCCTCTCACATGCTTCAGACAGTTGCTGAAGAGTAACATACTGATTTTCTTCAGCTTTGCGAGAATTCTAGTTCTAACTTCTCAGTCTTTTCGGCAGTAAGTCCCTGTGTAAAAATCAGGAAATTGAATATATCGCTAATTCGTCCGGCTTAAACTTCTCGCATTCCCCGTTTTATCTACGAGCATATGTGATGTAGTCCTCGTCGCTGTTTTTCCCTGTATTCAGACACTTCCAAAATGTGTAGAACAATGAAATTTTTACATTGAAAATTTTTCACAATATATCTATTGTGTCATTAATATTTATGTCAGAACGTTTTCATGGGAGTATATAATTACTGTACCGTTCATGTTCTGTTGCCGCCAGTTTTCTCAAGATTAAGCGGGTTTTCATCTCGTCGTCCCAGTCTTTACCTTCTTTCTCGAAGATTTGCTCAATTCTTCTGTAGTTAGCTTCGAAGGTAACTCCTTCGCTTAATTCCTTCTTTGAACTCTGTTATCGAGTTCGCAATATAGCCTGGCGAGAACACATTTTCTGATGTTCCTGAAGACTTCAGTAATTGCAACATTTGTTGATGTAATATCATTTGGGTCTATAGAAGATGTTTGTTTCGATGTGGTTATTGACTATATTAATTAGGATGTCAAGAAAAGGGAGTTGTTTACTGCCGTGTTCCATGGTGAATTGTATGTTGCTATTAATTTTGTTAGGCATTATTTTGAATTCGAGGAGTTTGTCCATGCTGTCTTTCCAAAGCATAAAGCATTCGTCCAAATACCTCTTCCAGTTCTCCTTTAAATAGCAATGAACGAAGTGTCATATTTTTGTAGTGTTTGAAGTAACCATGTTCAGGGTTAAGTCACGGAGGTAAATTCTTCCATTTATTGTGAGATGATGTGGGTGGATTAGTAGATATTGGTTCCCCAAAGTTTAGGTTAGTCAGAACCCACAGAGTCTAAACAATACCTATTATTCAACTCATGCCACCCCAAACACATAAAAATTAATATACCTTATAATCTAGCGAGAAGAATATGTACCTTAGTTTCGGACGCCTATATTCGTGCACGAAGACGCCTAGAACTCAGATCAATACTAATCAAAAGACATTACCCAATATCATTAATAAATGATGGAATTAAATGAGCTAAGGAAATAGGCATACGAACATTAAGGGAAGTCAACCGAAATACTAAACCAAACTTAAAAATACTCCCATACATCTCCTCACATAACCCTAGAAACATCCAAAATCTACCTCACAAGAGATAAATCAATGAAAAAATTTTAGGCTCACACAAATTATCAAAAGTAAAATGAAACATAAATCATTGAAAAAATATTAACCAGCGCAAGACTATATCCATTAACAACAGAACCAAAAGTGAAAAAATGTGGTCGACCTAACTGTGGTACTTGCCCCCACTTTTTGGAAGGTTCAGAGTTCCACTTTAAACATGGTAAACTATTTAAGAATAAATCAAATTTCACCTGTGCCTCAGAAAATCTAATCTATGCCAATACATGCTTAGGGTGTAGTAATTATGATATTGGTCAAACAGGAATATCACTCCGCAGAAGAACCACTCTCCACAAAGAACAAATCCGCCACCCACAAGACAGACAGATACAGGTCGGTGGACACATAGAAAGGTGTGCGAGGAATCTAAATCCTAATTTCCTAATTTTTCCCTTCTATCAATGTTCACAGAACACCTTAATACAACAAAGAATGAATAAAGAGGCAACTTTCATCAATAAATATCTTCCAC
>NC_068988.1:33593805-33594293 GCF_001194135.2 Octopus bimaculoides
ATGAATAAAGAGGCAACTTTCATCAATAAATATCTTCCACAACGAAATATGAACACATAACATAATACAGAACACTACTAACCTTTCATTTAATACCATAAACCCCCATACATCTCATACACCATTCAAATTACAGATCTAAATCTACCCTAATTGCAACAAATCCAGAACTACTTACCTCCCTTACACATAATCTTTTTACTCAAGGACTAGTAGAACTGACACCGTTCAGTTTTCGGTGTGCATTCAAAGCAATGATTAGTTACATTACGTAACCTGTAAGCTTTTGAATCTCTTTAACAATTCACAATAATGACTTTTATTACTTTTATCCCAACCTCAGTTCATCTAATTGTATATATCGATCGTTATATTTCATAAAAAGCCTTTTATTTCAATGTGCTTTTTGGCTTATTTTTCTTCTTACTTTCCCCTTACATTTCCACGTGTAGTTTTTATTTTGTTCTTGTAACATATTACTATTATAT
>NC_068988.1:33594303-33596953 GCF_001194135.2 Octopus bimaculoides
TATATATATATATATATATATATTGGGATTATGCATATCTGTATATATTGGTTCATCTTGTAAATAATGCGGTCTTTTTCAATTGAATAAACTAAATGTCGGAGTGGGGTGCAGTAAAATGTTATCTTGTGCTCATCCTTAGTGCAAGTTTTGAGTAGTGCAGTTCGATTTTCAGTGTTATAATGGAAGTGACAAAGGAGCATATTCGGCATGTTTTGCTCTGAGTTCAATAAATGCAACAACGCAACGGAAAGTGCGAGGAATATTAATGCAGTATATGGGCATGAAACAATAATTGTAAGCCAATATTAACGGTGGCTCCGGAAATTCCGAGTCGCAAAATACGGCCTACAAGACGTGCCTCGCCCTGGAAGATTTTTAGTACTTGACGAAGACGTCCTGCAAAACCTGATGCAACTAAATCCCATCGTAACTGCTGAGGAACTAGCAGAGAAGCTTGGACCTGGTCATTCGCCCATTCATCGACACCAGCGAGCCATCGGAAAAGTCAGCAGAGTAGTTCAATGCGTTCTTCAGAAACTTTCCGAGTCTAATATCGCGCATAGTGTGAGTATGTGCGCCTCTTTGCTGTCACGTGTCACGTTTGAAACATTTTGGGACCGACTAACGTCTGGTGACGAGGAATGGGTACTCTATAAAAATTTAAGCGCCGAAGACAGTGGGTAGTGAAAGGAGCAGCACCGGCATCACAGGGTGAAGAACATCTTTACCCACGTAAGGTGTCGTTATCTGTTTGGTGTCAGCGCTAGAAGAAAAAATGACCATCTTTGATATCAAGGCGAAACATACATATCCAGTAACAAGAGAAGTCCAACCGTATAATAACATTTAGTAATCAATAGCCGGAGAGGGGCTTCAGGAAGCACACTGTACAGTCATTCCGCAGATCACATTAATATAATACTGACTACAATCTCACACCCGGATGTTGTCGTTATTGTAGCATTGCTTGCAAAATAGAGTAAATCATAGTCGATATTTACCTCAAGCAAACAAAATGGCTTATCTGAAACTAGTTCATTTATACGTAGAATGAGATAGAATATATTTGGCTTCGACAACATTAATAAAAAGGTTGAACTTAACGAATTCGAAGAAATACTTAAATGTGATTTTATATATCTAAGACGAGCCAACCGAATTGACACGTGGCACCATTGGAGGAACTGTATGATATACTTAAGAATATAAAATTCAGGATATTCCATAGGAGGCACAACTAGCGCTAGAAGAAATTGAAGAACATATTCGTGGATATAAGACTTGTAACAATTATCTTGGTACCAGCGAATAAAACTGGTAATTTAGATCATGTTAATACTGAAGTTTATTAACAGAAAACTTGCCATGAAAGAACTAAAGAGTAAATATAAACATACACCTAATGAATCATTATCTAAGATAAAAAGGAAAAGTTTTATTTTTAAAAAGTTACAGATCTGAGAGTAGAAGAGTAGAAGATCAAAAACCTACACGCATAGTAATCTTAGACTTCATTTTAAAGTCCACAAATATAATTTTCACAACGACCCAGCCGTTAGACAGATATACCTCTGAAACTCGGAACTATATAGAATTATAGATGAGGGTTATTCAATATTTAAATTACACTATGGCCTGAGACAGTGGATGTTCTCCAGGTACAAAATCCTGGAGAACAAAAGTAGTAAATGTAGTAAACTTATACGAGTTGATATCTCAAATTATTATTCTACGATTAATACCATGTTATAAAATATAATGCATTTATATTGCAAAACCCAATTCCGATTTAACATGATATGATATAGATATGATATTATCTGGCCTGAGAACAATAATAGACGTTGATGGTAATTTTAGGAAATGATCAGATTGAATGGATTGTTTCGACAAAACAATGAGGTCAACGACTCAGCACAGGTCACTGATCTTATTGGATTTTACATTATTTTCAAGATGGAATGCTGACTTCCTAAATCATGATTCTGGATAGCGACGATAGTAGATGATTGTATTAAAGTGGAAATGGTGATGTATAGGAAAAGATTATTTAATTTTGTTTCTAGAAATTTACGACTATCTATAACTATTGAAAATAATTATTACGGCGTGAATTTTCATTATGCAACGCTTAATATAAATACTGTATTATACCAGCCATGAGATAAATCTAACGAAAATTCAAGATATATCAATAAGAAATCTATCATGCATAATAAACAGAATAGAGAAAAGTGTGTCAAATAGAATATCAAAGCTTTCTGCAAAAGAAAGTAATATTCAATCCTCATGCAGATTATTAAAATGCAGCGTTAGCTTGTCAGGATACATTGCCAAAATTAAATATATATCTAAGAATAGTATAGTTAATCAATATAAGAATTAAAACGAAAACACCAAAACCTATAAAGGTGAGAAATAACAGTAAAATTAAATAAAATGCAGATGATAGTGATGACATTATGGGAAACGATTTTATTATAATATTCATCGTTATATATCCTCTAATTTCATACTAGTTTCTATGTGTATTAGGATATGTGGTTAAAATAGAAAGATCTCCAGGTTATTATTGATATATATATATATGTATGTGTGTGTGTGTGTGTGTGTGTGTGTGTGTGCATATATATATATGGATATATAT
>NC_068988.1:33597061-33597559 GCF_001194135.2 Octopus bimaculoides
TATATATATATATATATATATATGTGTATATGTACGTATGTATGCGTGTACGTATGTATGTGCATGTATGTATATATCCACTTGCATGGTGTTATTATCGAATGAATACTGAATGTATCTCTACAGTGGTATTATTACATGTAAGTAGACATATTACGATATATAGAAGTATGTAGGTTTGTATAAAACAAACCTTGCAAGTTTACCCAATAGCATTAAATTCATTTTTAACTATAAACGCATAATTCCAAAGAAATCTATAGACATACGAAAAGAGTATTATTATATGAGCGTGATTGTAGTTTTCATAAGTAGAATAACATGAATGCGTAGGCATTCGTGATAAAGATAGGTTTCAGTTTATATTTTGCAAAATACATCTACATACATTTGTATGTATATTTGTGATGAATAGCTCTATACATACACACACACACACACACCTATACATATATGTATATACATATATATATATATAAAAGATGGAGGTGATTATCG
>NC_068988.1:33597642-33600838 GCF_001194135.2 Octopus bimaculoides
ATATATATATATTATATATATTTATGTATGTATGTATGTATGTGGACATGCGTGTGCCAGAAAATGTGTTGCTTTAATAGCCTATCCAAAAGACCTGGAAAGCGACAGGGATAAAGACTGTGGAAGTGATACAATGTATATTTGAAGACACGCACGTAAGTCACAGTTTTAGGTATCCTGCTGTGTTAAAGAAATGACCATATGATACTGCTTTCCTTTGAAGTGGAACGGTAATAAACACAATAGATGGGTATTCGTTAGAGTTTATCGTTTTATGATATACTTGCCTTTAAATGTTCTTTTTTTTTTCAAAGAATTCCAGACAAGCCTCTTATTAAAGGTCGATCGAATATGCTACCTTTTATTGTTATTTTTTAGTTACCTTTGTTGTTTTGTTCCCACTTGTATCTCTTTGTATTTCCTTTTCCCTTTTGTGAGAGGAATATGAAAAATAGTATTTTGGTATGGAACTCATATGAAGAAACTACAAACGGTATAGCAGTGCGTTGATTAAAAACTGCAGATTCAACAGCTGTTGTAAAATCATATCAATCCAATATTTAATATAAAATGTGTACCATTCAGCAATTAACATCTGATAGTGATGCGGTGAAACAATTGTAGTGATTTGTCATAAAGCCTTTTTAATCAATCTCGTACCGAAATTATATATATATATATATATATATATATAATAAAGTGTATGAAGGTTTGTGCATCCACAAAATTTATTTCATAATGATATGCAGCACATTATAAGGATATACACGTGTTTTCACAGCACGTGCAGACAATGTTTTCCGTCCAGCGTGTATATATATATATATCACAGTTTTAATTATTGCTGATTTTCGACATTCTTCCTCCTTTCACTTCGGACTCTCTATCTTTCTGTGTCCAACAAAAGCTTAGCTCGAAGCGTAAATCAACATATGTCCTCCTTCACCGAGCGTCATACTAATATATTGCATGTACTACGTCGTCAGGTCGCTTGTTTTTTCGTTCTGTTTTGTTCACTACTTTTTTTAATTGACTATATATCTATCTATCTATATATATATATATATATGTACATGTACACATACATACATACATACATACAAACATGCATACATACATACATATATATGATTCGTTTCTCCATGCTAGTCAAGTTTTGCAGGCTGCGAACTGGAGTCTGACTACCTACTTCATGCTCCTTATTTGCTAATGAATGTGTATAACACATAGTGTTTATTCGAATATATGAAATAAAATGTATAAGATAAAATTAATGTAGAAAACTTTTAATCGTACAAAATGTTTGCTTATAAACGGATTTTTTAATCTATTTCAGTAATGGAATTCTTTAATGAAAACATATCTATATTCGAAGTAATTGTATTCGGGAGTTTAACTGTTTTCATATTAAAGAAATACGTCATGCTTACCGTCTCCTATATAAATTTATGTATATGGATGTAACTCAAATTAGAAATATATATAATTTTTACATTCAAATGTTCTAACATCAGGTTGTTAGTATCGCTATGACTAAACGATATATATATATATATATATATATTTATAAAGCCTGAGTTAATGCATGCAAACTTGACCTCGTAATGTGCATCATTGTTTCCAGGTTGTCTTTAGTACGAATGTAGTTGCGGGCGGATTCGGACGTGTTTCACCAAAGGGAACTAAATATGCAAGAGATAAGATAAACGTTGTTTTATCAAATTTCCTTAGGTACTTCTGTCAATCGAGGATGCGCAAACTACGTGAAACGATATGACTTTCTGAACTGAAGACCTTGTCACACAAAGTATTACACTATTAGAACTATAAAATACAAGTTATAGGCCGGGTAGTATCATGTAAACACCGAGGCTTTTTGCTATAATTGCGTAATGAACATAAATACTTAACAAAAATAAATTTTATAAATTTTACTGAACCAAAGAAATCCCTGTGTTGATTTGCAGCCCGTTAGAATTTATATCAGAATATCACTTAGATCACACATGAACATTTTAAGACCTCATATGTATCGAGAAGGTAGATAAAGATGCATTATGTATGAAAAATATAAATCACATTGTCTCTTCAATCACAACTGTCCTGGGGGTAAAACGACTATCTTTAACAATGCTATAATTATTTTTATTGTTGGTGATAACATTGGTTGTTAGAATACTCAGAAGAATAGAAAAAAATTGTTATTATCACTGTTGTTAATATTATAGTAGTGTTTTGTTTCTATTGTGTATTTCAATACAAGGTATGAAGTTCGTAACGAAGATAATAGTCTCACACTTAAACACGACACCTAACACGTGCAAGAACGTATACACATTCATACAGAGTTACTTGTAATATATGAATATATACATGTATATATATATATATATATATATATATGTATGTATATATATATATATGTGTGTGTATGTGTGTGTATGCACTTATTTATAGAAGTACATGCACAGTAGCACACACAAATTTATTGATATATAACTATATACACACAAACATACATTCACACATGCATACATACATACATAATACGTACATACGTACATACATACATACATACATACATACATACATACATACATTCATACATACATATAGCCCCGTGTGACCTTTTGTGTCAAACTAAATCGGAGGTTAATGGAGTGTGTTTAATAATTCTGATAAGAGTATAAGAGTAATTGTGCACTCACTGACCAAAATTTTACAGCTAAGAAAATCAGTTATATATTCTGAAAAAATTATTAAAAATAACATTCTACCTTAAGCGACAATACTAACAAAGCTTGATTCTAATAATATGTACGAATCTAATCTAGTAATAACAAAAGTGGAACCATATTAAAATATCAAGAGTAGTTTTTGTATTGCACATGGGACGGATCAAACGCCAATGACTTTAAGTAAATATAATTACTAAATGATTATAGTTCATGATGTCTGTAATGAAGGCAGGTGAAAATAATTGGGAAACAAATATCGAGTATGATATATATATGTGGGGTGGGTGTGTATATATACACATATATATACATATATATATGTGTGTGTATGTGTGTATATGTATGCATGTATATATGTATGTATGCATATATGTGTATATATATGTATACAATACATATACATATATATATGTGTGTGTATGTGTGTATATGTATGCATGTATATATGTATGTATGCA
>NC_068988.1:33600970-33608408 GCF_001194135.2 Octopus bimaculoides
ATATATATATATCGAATGAAAATATATCTGTAATTGTGCACTGGCACGTTTGTACGTATGTGCATGCATGCATATATGCGTGAATGTAAATATATAGTAGTATGTATATATTTATATTATATATATGTTTGTGAACGTGTGAGTGTGTGTGTGTGTGTGTGTAGGGGGGTTCTTTATATACGTGCCTGTGGTTTTTTTTTACCGGATGTCTAGCTGCAAATACAGATACAAAAATTGACTGTCATTTTACCTGTTGAATTTCACCCCCCAGATAATTGTTTGATAGTTCGCCTGTTGTATTTAAGGCAACAATCATTTATCAGGGAATCTTGAACAGCTATGCTTTGTAAGTCTAACTGAGTCATTGCAAACGTGTGGAAATCCTTCGTTCATATTCACCAGTTATAAAACGAAAGCATTTTCGTTTTGTTTCTCCTCTTCCTACTTGAAGTGGATAGTATATTTTGGGGTAGTTGTTGCTTAATAGATTGTTACTTAGCTTGATCATTTCTTTGTGGTGTGTATCAGGATCGCTACTTATGTTCTTTGCTCGATGTTTTAGGTACTGAACAATCCCTCTCTTTACACTGTATGGATGGTGGTATTTGAAGTTGAGGCAGCGTCCAGTGAAGGTTGGCGTGCGGTATACGGATGTTCTGAACCCATGTGTGCTCCTAATACACCCAGGAATGCTAGCTGATTGTCTTTTTCCTTTTCCATTGTGAACCGTATGGATGGCTTTATTGAGTTCATACGGATTAGCAGTACATGGACATCAGCCTGGTGGACCTAGAATATAATGGTATCATAAAGTATCGAAGCTATAGTGTTTGCTTTCATGGTGTTGATCCTGAAACCAAAATAATAATAATGATAATAATAACATCAGCAAAAATATACCTTAGGAATGAGAACCTAGAGTTGGGTCCAAAATCCTACAAGGACACAGCTGAAACGTTGTGGTAACAAACAAGATGAGGACACACATACGTCTAATGTAAATAATATATTTATATATCTATAAGAAATAAGATACAAACTGAAATTAGGCAATCATACTCATACAGTTATAAATTCAACTTGAAAAGAATTTGATTTTATTAGGATACCTTTCTGCATGGTTTATATGTTTTTTTTATCGTTTTTTTCTACAAGGACATGAACTCTGGAAACGGCCGTAGAAAGTGGACTTCCTCGAACTGTATTATATAACTTATATACTATTTATAAATTTTAAAAAATCACATCGATCTCTATGGATCTTTGAACTGAAACTCGTAACCCCTCGTAATTTCAGTACAAAACAAATTTTTTCAGTTTTCTTTTTCTCACACTCCCTTTCATACGTATCCCAAATGGGTTTTATTTAAATATATTTTTATGTATATTTATACTTATAGTTTATAAATAATTTTAAAATTCTTCATATGTGTCGATATGTATTAATATATGTATGCGCATTTTAATTTATAACTGTATGTGTATGATTGCTTAATTTAAGTTTATATCTTAATTTTTATCTTTTTCTCGGGTTCGACACGTGCACTTCTTAAGCCGTTCTATATTTTCCTATGAAAGAACAATAATATTAAACACACACACACACACACACACACACACATATATATATATATATATATGTATTTATATATATATGTATGTATGTATGTATGTATGTATGTATATAAGCGGTGTTATTGTACGGGGTTGAGACGTGGCGAACAACAGTTAAGTCAAATAAGCAAATACAATCATTCATCAACAGATGCTTGCGTAGTATACTTAAAATTAGATGGCCTGAACACATAAGTAATATGGGGCTAGTGCAAAGAACGAATCAAGTTTCGATTAGGGAGCAATTATTTAAGAAAAAGTGGAAGTGGATTGGTAGCACACTTAGAAAAGACACACCAAATGTAGCGAAAAGTGCTTTACAGTCGAATCCAGGTGAATATAGAAAGAGGGGTAGGCCGAAGAACTCGTGACGTAGATCAGCACAAAAGGAACTAGAGAAAGGGGGGCATTCATGCCAGAGTATAAGTACAAAAGCGAAAAATTATGCGACATGGAATTCAATTATCAGTGGCCTATACTCCGCGTTGGAGGGTTAAAGGCAAGAAAAAAAATATGTATGTATGTATGTATGTATGTACTTATCACAGCTAGTTTGTGGAGTATTCAAGTGTTTTAACCACTGGCCCGTACCTAATGGACTTAAACCCTGTACTATTACTTATTCCTGTATTCATGATAACTCTGAATAAAATAACATGCCTAATTATATTTTGTGTGCAATTACCCTTAAGCTTTGACATAAATAATTCCAAAAGTCAATTGTTTCAACACTACCATCAAACAGTGTCTGCATTGTAATTTATGAGAAGAAATTTGGCATGTGTCTGATAAAGTGCAAACCATACTTGTTTTATTACTTAGAACGTTTTGAGCATTTTGCCAAAATTACGTGAGTGCTTCTGAAATAATTTGTACCACCCTATTCTCATTCATTATTAAATTTATTTACAATGTAACCTCTAAGTAAAATTATTTTTATCTACTACTACTACTACTACTACTACTACCTACTGCTGCTGCTGCTGCTGCTGCTGCTATTGCTGCTGCTAATGCTACCACCACCACCACCACCACTATTACTACTAATGCTACTACTACCAACACCAATTATTTTTCTGTTTCTTGTTTCTTCATCATGCTCTGCATTCTTCATATGTTTGTCCTCTGGTTGGTCTTCCTTCTTATCCGTCTTTTTCTTACTTTCGTATGTTTTTCTCTCTTTCTCTTCCCCCTCAGCCACTTCATCCTCCTCTTTCTCCTCCCCCGCCACGTTCTCCTCCTACTTCTTCTAATTCTGCTTTTTCTTCTACATATTCTTTTCGTCTTCTCCTCATATTATTGATATCTAAACACGTTTATGCCTGCGTTTTATTTCCTACGAGTTGGTAAAGTTAAAAAAGCTGCTGTTTCATATAGGTGATCTTATCAAGAGTTATCTCTGCGCTGATTAACTTATACTGATGAGCAAAAGCACTTTTTATCTTAAAATTTATTATCCAACGTGTATTCCTTATCTATATGATAATAACATTTCAAGCATATCTAACTGCTCTTTCTGGCACCATGCATTGACGGCATCCATAGATTATGTGAACACCATATAAACTTAGTCTCTATGGGATTTGTGTCAAGGCCTACGGAATGTTATGCATTTTTCAAGGTTCACTCATTTCCCGTCGGCCCCCAAATTAAATTGTTTTATAATTTTGCCTTATGTCCCTTGGTATACCATATTAAACTGTGGCAGCATGTTGTTGGAACCATCATTCATCTAGATATATACAACTGAGAATGTGTGTATGTCTCTGTGTGTGCGCGCGCGCGTGTGTGTGTGTGAGTGCGTCTGTGTCTGTATGTGTACCACACTAAAACTCGAGAACTAGCAAACTGATTCCATTCAAATTTTACAAACACATTACTTAGGGTACATCGAGTGCCATGAGCTACAACTTAATGTAAGTTAATAGTTTCAGTTTTAATAGTTTCACTATGTACTTAATATATACTTAGCGAAACTTTTAATAGCGAAATCATTGTAAGTGAAATTATTGTCTCATATTGCATATATACAACCATAGGATCGCCGCGGTTTCGATTCCCAGACCGGGCGTCGTGAGTGTTTATTGAGCAAAAACATCTAAAGCTACACGAGGCTCCGGCACGGGGAAGTGGTGAGACCTGTTGTACTCTTTCACCTCAACTTTCTCTCACAATTTGTTCCTGTTTGCGTTGTACCTGTATTTCAAAGGGCCAGAAATTTTCTTTAGAAAAGTACTTTTACATAACTTGCTGTCAATTCATTGGATTAATCTCAACATATTCCCCCATCTAATTAAATATTGAAAAATAGAAAATATGGATTAGTTTTGGAATTCTCTATAGAAAATTTGAAATGAATTTGTTTTTCTATATTCTTAATCTCCGTAATTTTCCACGTTGATTGAAAAAAAAATACCGAAGAAAGTTAATGAAATTGCGGGGAGAGACGAATTAAAAATTTCGAAAACATGTTTTTTCACATATTGGGATAGCCTGTCGAAAACAATACGTTGAAAAAAAAAAGGTCGGAAGTGTCATATGGGGAGCTACAGCCCCCTATATAGGCAAGGGTCAAAGTTTGACACACTCCTACATCCTTCCCCGAGTAATGAAAAACCTTCATTCTAAATTTGGTGCAGATTGATCAAGCGGTTTGGCTGTACATAGAGGACACACACACGCACACACACACGCAGCCTCCGATTATTAATATGGGATCATATGATTGTTCGTACATTTCCGTAAATGAGACACATACGCACACGCATACAACCTGCGATTATTAATAGATCAGTCAGTTGTTTCAACTAATATATATTTGATGTTTAAGTTGTTTTTTTCATTTTGCACTTCTGGCATACGTCACATTACACGGAAACGTGGATCCATAAAGTAATATCTGATTTCTATTTTGGTTCCACTTGTAGTACATTAAAAAAAATTCTAATCGTGTTGTGGATGTATTCTACGAATATTTAGTTTATTCTACAGCTTAATTCGGCTAAGGCTCATCAATTCATTTATTCAGTTACAGAGCCTTCAAGGCATGTTTTAATGCTTATATTTCCTTACCACTGTGTTTTTATTTGTAGATTTGCAGCTTACACTTTCTCTTAGAATCGTAGTACAATGAGATTTAGTTTAAGGTACACATACGAATTAAGCCAGCGGTGCTGTGTTGTGTATCTAACTCTAAGGAGACGTACATGGATCCTACGAACTAAGCAAATGTAGACAAACTATCAACTAAAGTGATTATGAATTATGAATATATGTTGTAGGATCCACGTGACTTTCCATGAGAATACATTAATTATATCATGTTCTATAATTTTGAATAAATTTCAATGTATCTTAAACTTTCTTCAAAAGTTTATATAAACAATCCACTGCAATTATTATAGTTAAATGCTATCCATGTATACATATCTGAACTACATTTAAGATTGTTGAATTGGCACAAATGTAGAACAGCTATGCTTTGAAAATATGTGATAACTTGACAACTAAGTACATATGAAGTTGACAAAGACTGCGATTTGTCATCAGTGACTCGTTTCTTGCAGGAGCGAAAAGACGTATTCAACAAAAATGAAATGGAGTAACGAACGCAGACGTTCAAAAGATTGACTTATGACTAGAATCATGAACATTATGTTTTGTTTTACTTTTGTTTTCTCCGTACTCAACACTAAAATAATTGCACGTCTAGTATTCACAGGGTACGTCGTAAAGACATGTGAATTTTAGAGATATAATTGTCCATACTTCAAATTCATCGCCGAATATGTCAGAAAACCAACCACGTCAATGAAGAAGGAAAGCATTTCCAACTGGAAAAAATATATATATACTTCTACAAAAAAAGTGAACAAAGGAAATGAGACGTTATATAATGTACTTTGTTGCAATAAGATACTCGAGATCATGAATTATCTTCTTCGCCTTTTCATTCGCTTTGCTATGTACCATACGAACACTTAAAACATCATTATCTTTTATAGTGAATGGAAGAAACTAATTATTTACAAAAACTCAGATTCCAAATAAGTGAGATATACTGTGAGCTTAGTTAAGTTTCTGTCATGAACATAAGGAATACCCACTGTGCGTTAGTGCGATGCAATAAAATGATAGCATCTGCTTCATTCTTTAATTTTCATCGTCGATTGAACTGAATGCATACATACGCTCCAAGAGATCTACATACATATACATTAATATTCATACCAAAATATGCAGATACACACACACACGCGCGCGCGCGCGCACGCACACACGAACATACACAAACGCACTCACACATACGCACACACACAAACACACATATATACATACGCGATAACACTCTAATGTATAATGTACGCTGGTCTAATTTAAAATATTTTCCCACGTAAAAAGAATTTAGTGTATGCAAAGCCTTTCCTGAATAGCAAATTTATCTTACACTGTAACAGTCGAAATAATGTGTTGCTTTTAAATGAAGAATATTCTACTCTAGGCACAAGGCCCGACCGTTTTGGGGGATGAGGCCAGTCGAGTAGACTGAAACCAGTACGCAACTGGTACTTAATTTATTGACTCCAAAAGGATGAAAGGCAAAGTCGACCACGGTGGAATTTGAACTCAGAACATTAAATGTAGAATGTTTACATACTCATGTATGTGCGTATGTGAATCTGTTTTGATTGATTGAGTGTGTGTGTTTGTGTGTGTGTGCATGTGTGTGTGTGCGTGTGTGTGTTTGTGTGTTTGTGTGTGTGTGTGCGTGCATGTGTCCTTTTGTTCGTGTATACATGCTCCTTATATTTTTTCAATTGTTTCACCTGTGGAGAAATCATTGCTTTTTTACAGAACATTAAGTGTCTTGCATGGCAATTTAGATTTAATTGTGTCTTTCTATAATTTAGATTCATGAATGTGAGCGCATATCAGATACATATGTAAATATGTATGCATTATGTACCTATGAACGTAGGTATGCATACAAGCATTATATACATATGTACGTAGTTATGTATGTATGCCTCATACATGCGTATAAGTAAGCTCATATGGCGGTATGAACACTGGAATTTGTTAGCATTTAAAGGGACGTAGCAATACATTTGCTTCAATATTCGCATCGGGTTTTTCTTGTTCTTAGTTTGATGCTCTGAACAATTCATTTCACCGTATTTGCTGAAAGCATACTTGTTGAAGAAGCGGGAAAACAAATTCAGTGATTCATCATACACTCATTCATATGGTGTTCCAAAGTAGTAGTAGTAGTAGTAGTAGTAGTAATAAGGCCGATGCATATAATTGCGCGTCGCTGCATCCACCATTATGCTGGAGATTGCCCACTCCAGGCGGATGACATTTTTGGACCAGTGGTTCCAAAAACATGGTGAAATCTCTGAATGTGACTTTTGATATGACAAAAGACAAATTAGTATCAAGCAATGATTCGGTTATAGCTATGACTCACAGTATACTAGCAGTAGTATGAGTGGCTATTAATAATTCTACAAAGCTTGTAATAAAGCAGAAATGCGGTCCAAACAGTGTATTCATTTATCAACTAGCGTTTGATTGAAGCTGGAAGCATAGCATGAAAACATGTTATGACGTTACACTTTTGCATTGAATTAATAAGCACTTTCTCTTTCACACTCTGAAACTTAGAGCATTCTCAGGATCGTTTTCATGGCATAGACAGTCTTGCAGCAAATGAAGGCGTTGTACTTCAATTTAAAACCTACTATGATAAAGCAAATTTTAGTAATTTAAAATGAGGACTAACCCTGTATATGGAGAGCTTTGTACATTGTATATATATATA
>NC_068988.1:33608800-33612121 GCF_001194135.2 Octopus bimaculoides
GTGAAATAATTAAAGAAAATAATAATAATAATAATAATAATAATAATAATAATAATAATAATAATAATAGTAATAATAATAATAATGTGCAAATCACTCTCAATACAGTAACCATAAGAGCATCACAGCAAACCACAGCACATACCGAATGCACACAGAGCTGCGCTCGGTAGTGAAGTGAAAGCACGTTATAAAAATAAAACTACTGAATAAATTTGGTAAATTTAAAAGAAAAGTCTTTTTAAAGACATATTTGTATTGTATTCAAATAAGGGGGGACTTTTTCTTGTTTCTGCCTGTCTCTGTTTTACTTGTTAACTCTTGTGGGTTCGAAGAAGAGCACCTATTCTTCGAACCCACAAATTTTGGTCTGACATTGGCCGGCTTAGTAAACCTATTCTTGACAATATTGTACCCTTTATAATTCCAAATTTAATTCTAAAATTAGGGATTGATACTGATGAGGTACTTAACTGGTTTGGATCTATTGATAACACTAGTAATTATTCTTCCATCCAATTTGACATAAATAGTTATTTTCAAGCATATCCCCAATACTTCTAAATAAGGCTCTTATTTTTGCTAAAAATCGCTTTCTTATTACTAAGGATAAAATCGATATTATTCTGTTAGCTAGAAGAACTATTATTGAATTTGATGGAAAACTTTGGACTAGGTTGACACTCAAGACAACATCGATATTTGCGATGGGGTCGCGCGACTCTGCTGAAATTACAAATCTTGTAGGTGTGTACCTCTTGTATAGCCTAAATAAGGAAATCCCAGAGCCACTAGGCGGTTTATATAGGGATAATGCCTTAGTCATCATCCCTAGTTACAATAAATCAATCATTGAAAGAATGAGGAAGGAAATTAGAAATGGTTTTAAAAGCTTCAACCTAAGTATTGCGTATGATAATGGTACTAAGATAGTACATTTTTTAGACACTACTCTAAACATAGACTTTAAATTGTACTACACCTATAGAAAAGAGAACTAGGTTACAAGGTATGTGAATAAATTATCTAATCACCCCCCGAATTTATCAATAGTAAAAAGCATTTCTGAGAGAATTACTAAGTTATCTTCAAATATAGATATTTTTAATTCCCATTCATACCACTACAATGTTGCTTTGTCTAAAACTGGATATAACCAGAAAATGTCTTTCTTCAGTCCTGGAAGGCGGACTCTTTTTGATAAAGAAATTAATAATGATGTTAGTAATTGTAAGTCTACCAATTTAATTAGTGATGATGAAATACTAAATGAAAAAACAGCTTACATACCTGATATTTTAAGGAATAACAATAATAATAGAGTATATTTTGATAGGAGACTCCATACTAATACTAGCAAAAAAGCTAGGTTAGATAAAGGAAATGGCAATATAAATGATATTGTTACTCTACAAAATAATAGGGATTCCACAAAAAGATATGTAAAACTATAAATCATAATATTGTCCTAAAGAATAATGGTAATCAAAATGTATCCTGTACTCACTCACATAATAAATTTAAAAGTAAATATTCTGTCTGGTTCAATATCCCATTTAACTGTGCAGTATCCACTGATATATACAAAAATATATAGCAATTTTACAAACAAATTCCCTTTTCCTACAGATATAGTAGAAACGTTTCACGTAATACAATCAGAATCTCATACTCAGCCCTCTCTAATATAGGTACAATCATAGCTAGGTTAAACAGAAAGAACATAAATTTGGCCAGAATTATTGAAAATAAAATGGTGGTAATAGTTATAGAAATATCAATAATAGCATTACCAATAATTATAGAAATGGAAGTGGAAATAACAATAACAATAGCAATTATGAAGGTAACAGCAATATCCTTAGTTCCGTCAACCATAACTTAAACCGAAATAATGAATATAGTGGTATTGATGTTGGAAGTACAATTGAAATAAATAGTAGTAGCACCTCTAATGATAATAATGTGAATTATGAGTCTAGTTCATATATGGAAATAGAAAATATTAGTACGCCTGGTTCTGCGGGAATGATTCTATCGGATAGCACGATGGAATTGGAGTTAGATAGTAATAGAAGGGATCACAATAAGCCTGATAGTAGAATTAATACTAGGGGAATAATAGCAATACGAATAATTGTAACAACAATAATTTAAATCTTAGTAATAATATTGGTGTTGTTGATGGGTCCACTAGTTGCAATTGTAGAAATAAGTCCCGTTTTCCGTTATTAGGCTGATGTCTCACCAGAAACGTAGTATATAAATGCACAAGATGAGAACTATGTTCCATGGAAACATATGAAATTTCAAACTCAGAAACTAACCTGATTAATAACAGACTAGACCTTAGAGTATTGTGTGTACACTGTTCCACTCGCACTTTTACATATCTTAAAAAGTAGCAAACTTATATAGTGTGGTATTTTAACAACTACCATGTTTATCTTATGCTATAATTAGTACATATTTAAATTGAAATTGAACTTTTATAGCATATTTTTTATCTCTCAACTTAATGTATAATCTTCCTGTGAAAAAATCAAATTTTAACTTTATCCATGGGTGGTATATGATTTTACTTAAATTGTTTTCATATCACATTTTTTAACACATATTGCTGTTAAGTGTGTTTGTTACTTAACTTTAATGAATAGGATGTTTTGAAATTTCTTAATAGTTTTGAATAATTTTTAAACCTTTAAAAATTTTATGTGATGCCTGACCCTAAAAGATTCATGTTATTCCATTGTTGTTGTCGTATTATCATTGTTATTTTATGAGTGACTTAAATAAATCTAATCCTTGTTACATTATTATTTTGTACTTAGCCCATGTTAGTTAACACAAGTTCCTATGTATCAATTCATTACATTAGTTATATAATAAATTTTATCTCTTATGTATCCTTTAAATGATATTAGATATATAAGTTTAATTTTAAAATTAGTTATATAATAAATGTTATCTCTTATGTGTCCTTTAAATGATATTAGCTATATAAGTTTAATTTTAAAATTATAGTCCAATATATATAAAAAACACTTTTAATTTCACATCTTAACTATGGTTCCTTACATTGGTGTAAATAAGTCTAAATGTACTTTATCATAGCATTTTACATTTGATGTAATGTTAACATTGCTTAAATAAATGGAGTCGTATGAAACGATCGTACTACATTAACCTTGGATATCCTTGTTGCTTATTTTGATTATATATCATCATCATCATCATCATCATCATCGTTTAACGTCCGGCGTCTATGCTAGCTAAAACGATGATGATGATGATGAAGATATACATATATATATATATATA
>NC_068988.1:33612520-33613501 GCF_001194135.2 Octopus bimaculoides
TATATATATATATATATATGGGCGATTGTAAAAGTACACGATATATTCGATATTCGGGTTCCCTATCATCTCACACGTTGTACTAGAAACGAGAAACACGTGCACAGATTTAAAAAATTACACGGGCAGAAATTCATTCGATGATCTAATAATTGAAAGGGAAAAAAGCGAGATGTTCATGATTGAAACACATTTGATAATAATTATTTTCACCATTAAATGAAGAAATATTGTCATTCATATCAACTTAAGATCTGACGTTCAGAAGAAATTACATATACACGGGCGCTTACGTGTGTGTGTCTCTTGCTTCTCTGCGTTGCAATTATACCATACAGCTTAACACCCTGTCTTCACTAATCTCAATGTTTTTGCCTTCTATATTGCCTCTACATAACCATAAAAAATACTGTTCTATTTTCAGAGGGTAGTCTTGCAAGAAGAAATCTGATAGCGTAGATTTAATATTCGTGATTTATATGATAATGTATTGGACAGTTTGTCACGAAGGGAGGTGACAAAAGTCAATTCTAATGGGAATATATTTGCAAAAAGTAATGTAGTATATACTCAATAGAAACATTATACTATAATGCTAAAAAAAGCTTAACAGAGAAATTCATATTTGGTTCAGGAATATAGCACAAATAAACATGGGCAGAAAAATTCAAAAGTAAGTAATATATAGTATAAAATTTCTTTTCTCAAATCACATCACGTGAGAGACAAACAACTTAGGAATTATTTTCAAATTGCAGCAAATATGAAAAATACATGGAATGCCTTAAAATATTCAAAGCGAAGATAAGGTCAATATTTATGAAAACAAATGATAAGCTAATTGTATATACACATATATAACTTTATGCACGTGCATATAAGTATGAATGGATGTATGCATGTATATGTATATATACATATATACATACATACACACATGCATATATATGTATATATATATATATATATATATATATATAT
>NC_068988.1:33613630-33614512 GCF_001194135.2 Octopus bimaculoides
TATACATATATATATTATATCAATTCACACGCACAAACGCGCGCGTTCACACACATATATACATAGACAAAGCATGGTTAATAAGGGAGTTTAATCACAGTGAAATACTTCTTAAATTCTCTCACTAGATAAAAGTACACCAGGCCTACAAAAGAGTGTTGCTATTGTTATTGTCCTGCATGCAATGCGGAGTCAAAACCCGAAGTCGAACTCCATCACTAGTAAAATTTGTAAACCCATGGTTGTATTATGCAGATACGATGGTAGGTTTTACAGAGTGATGCATGAAAATGACAAAGATTATTGGTTATATGCATTTATTATGTATCTATATATTTATTATAGGCTTCAGTGTAGCCTACAGTTGTTTCAGATATACATTTGAGTGCAGTCATTGTTACTTTTATCAATTGACAACCGTCGTCCTTGAGCTGTTGTTCTCTCTTACCATGGCTGAATAGTACTGACATCTTTTAAATTAATCTGAAACGCCTCAACCTATTTTTTTATGATCGGTTGCCTCAACCGTTCTTATAATCTTAATGCAGAGAAGTTCAAAGATGGTATCTCTACATTAAGATCTAAAGCGTAAGATGTTCTCTACCCTGATAACGGAGTCTTGTCTCATCTAATGTTAATTGTATCCATACGGCCGCATTTTATAATAAACTAAATCCTACCAGCATCATTATGTATCACCGGTCACAGAAACAACTGTTGGACGTATTCATCTTTCTTTCATCCCTTTAATTTGAATCTTTGGAGCGCTACAAGGTGTCTTCTATATGGAAGATCTCTGGATCTCATCTGTGCCATCTCTCTTTCTCTCTTTATTTCTCTGTATGTCTCTCTCTCTCTCTGTCTCTCTCTCTCTCACTCTGT
>NC_068988.1:33614882-33616034 GCF_001194135.2 Octopus bimaculoides
ATATATATATATATATATATATATATAAGCATACACGTGTGTGTGTGTGTGTGTGTGCATACTTATGTATCTGTGTGTCTCTGTGTATCCTTTCTATTGAGAGCTCTGCAAATCGCGTATGTTTATAAATAATTGTTATTAAGTTGTGTCAGAATAATGCTATGATTCTGTTACAATTCTGTGGAAGGAACGAAAAGTGAAGAAAGAACGTAGCCACTTCATGTGAAATGTTGGGTTGAGTGTTCTATATTCTAACGTGTTTGAAAACTGAAGGTTATATTTGAATGAAAATGACATGGCATGTCATCAACAAATAGAGATAAAATACTATCTCAAGTCTCTGGAAATAATTTCTTTTGAATATCCCAATGATTCCGCATAAGAACTCTAAAAATACTTGTGTGCATATCAAAATGAATGAGAGTTTTATCCCATTCAAACTGCTGGTCAAAACAAAAAGGACCAGTTAACAATACAAGTGTCATCTGCAAAAGTCCGTTGCTTCCTGAAGAGATTTCCAGAATGAAAGAAAGAGTACTTAGAAGTAATTTCAAATTTAGTAATTATAAAAAAAAATTCTAATTAAAAGAAATATATCATTTTTTTTTTGCGTAGGCTTGGTGGAAAGGACATACCAGAAACATCCAAAGCTGAATATCAATGAAGCATATAAAAATGTAATCTAGAGGAAGCAATACCCAGCCACTGATGTATTCCACACTTCTGAGGGCGTAGACTCAAGAAGCTATTTTAAGTAATCCTTAATCTCAATAGAAACCGATTTTCTACAGAAAAAATTCCGCATAGTGACAGGTCACACATGATCTTCTTTCGTTCTACTGTTCTACTTATCTCACATAATTCTATTAATAAGGTATCTGCAGTATATCCATTAATAAATTTTCTACACCACAAAAGAAACTGCTTTTAGAAGCTTTTAGAAGTGATGCGAAACAACGATTAACTAGTTAATTAATCGAATCTTAGTAACCAGCATCAGTAAAAGATAATGGAAGTAATCAAATTTGTGGTGATTGGGCAAAGACATCAAATTTTTTTAGATAAATAGACATACTTTTCGTCCTTTTTCTATTATGTTATGTCATTTTAAATTAACAAATTCGTATATACTCTGGTATATATATATACATA
>NC_068988.1:33616106-33622667 GCF_001194135.2 Octopus bimaculoides
GTGTGTGTGTGTGTGTGTGTGTGTGTGTGTGGGTGTTTGTTTATTTTCTCTTAGTTAACAATTAACTCCGACGAAATAAATTGGTTAATAGATACCAGGGTAGCAAAGATCACAAAATGACTGTGGTGTAACTCCTGTTTATGAGGTAGAAACTTCCTGCTATTTTGGGTATTTGAGTAAATATGAAATTTAATAAATGGAGTAATACGCATATGTTAAATGGATTCTTTTATTTCCGACATATGTTTCGAAGATTACAAATGGTTTCTTTCAAAAGAATAAGTGATGTTGATAAAGATGTAATCTTCTCTTCAGAGAAATGCATAAGAGCGAACTTAACCGTAAGACATTTTAACCGAATTTTTCAAATAAGATAGGTAGCAATCTTCTCTACCCCCACAGTTATCACATTCGGTTAAAATGTCTTACGGTTAAGCTGGCAGTTATGTATTTCCCTGAAGAGAAGATAACATTTTTATCAACATCACTAATTCCTTTGAAAGGAGCCGTTTGTAATCTTCGAGACATATGTCGGAAATAAAAAAATTCATTTAACATATGCGTATTACTCCATTTATTAAATTTCCTATATATATATATTTATATATATATATATATAGTAACCTATCTAACGGTCTTTTCTCAAGTTCTAAATCCTTCTACGTACTCTTGATTTTGCTTCAACTGAACAGCGGACGCTTAAGATTTAGATATTCCACTATTATTTGAGCATAGCCATAAAATTTATGATTACCTGGAATTGCGTATTCTTACATATTATTCCTAGTTGGTTCATTGTGAAACCTTACCATCACAAATCGATGCTGGCACTTATTGGCATCAAATGTAATTACTCACGTGTTGTAACTATAAACATCTTTGACTTCTGATGGATTTACGGCCTGTTGGAATATCGTGAGCAGTATGCCTACTACTGCTCTTGAAATGAAAAAGTCACACTGAGATATCTGTCATCATGTTGTATGCCAAATTCGCATCACCTTCCAAATTTCTATAGATTTAGATATTAACTTTTCTTAATCAGTGTCCCTTTATCAAATTTAAATGTTAATACTTCGTGGCTGTGTGGTAAGAAACCTGCTTCCCAACCAATTTGACCCGGATTCAGTCTTATTTCGTGACAGATTGAGCAAGTGTTTTATACTATAGTTTCGGGCAGACCAAAGATTTGTGAGTGGATTTAGTCGGCAGAAACTGATATATTTATATATATACCAGAGTAAGCACATAAATTCGAGACAAGGTGGTTAAAATTCTCGACGAAAACTGTCCGACGAACGGGAAGGTGAAATTCTGACTAGGCGTTTCGAAGATTAGGCACTAGGCGCTGTTAGAATAGCTCTTCCTGCAAAGCAAATTAATCCTGCTGGGCGGAGGATTCCACAGTGGCGACCAAAAACCAAGACAGTGGAAACTAACACTGAAAACAACGTTGAGGGCTGTTAAGCCGAACGAGATGATATATATATATATTTGTGCGTTTCTCTTGTCTGCCGCCCCACCATTGCTTGACAACCGATGTTGGCGTTTTTACATCACTGTAACTTAGTGGTTTGTCAAAAGAGTTTGGTAGAATAAGTACTAAGATTACATAGAATAAATCCTGGCGTCGATTGCTTCGGTTAAAAGAAGTGGGGTTCGAGCATAGCCGCATTCACAAACAAGTAAAAGAACATAAAAGAAAAAGGAAATAGCATGGAGAGGTTATAAATAAATATATTGGCGATGTTATCCAGTGATTCTCAACCAAACTCCATATGTCCCCTGGGTGTCCATATAAAATTTTGGAGGTCCATGCAACAAAATAGTAACTTCGGTACTCACACTAGTTTTTTAAGTGTTTCTGAATAAAATGATCTCTTTATATATGTATTGGAATGTATTGCAAGAAAGAATTAGGTTTCTTTCTCTAATACTTTTCATAGTCCTACTTACACACGTTAAATGCGGCGAGGTGGCAGAAACTTTATCACGCCGGGTGAAATGCTTCGCTGTATTTCGTCTGATATTACCTTCTGAGTTCAAATTCCGCCGAGGTCGACCTTGCCTTGCATCTTTTCGTAATGGGGTCGATCTAATCGCCTGGCTCCCTCCCCTAAAATGTGGGGCATTCTGCTTAGAGTAGAAAAGAATGTATGAAAATCATATAAATAAGGTTGTATAAAACTAGATTTTATACTTCAAATGAAATAGATATCAAAGGGGTCCATATTTATAAGAAGGTAGAGAAATCTTGTAATCTTTGATTTTCTCCACAATATTCTAGATGTCGTGGGTCGCATTCGAAGTCTACTTAGATATTTGATATTCTTGATATTCCACCATTGTTCCAATATGTTTACCACTATTGTTTGCAGCATGTTTTTCCAATATCATTGCACTCTGTTCTAAATTCTTGTTACTAAAACTACTCATTTCACAGCAGCAGCATACCAAATATTATCATCGCTAGACGGGTTGCATCCAAATTAAGGATTGTAGATACATTTTAGAACATGTTTTCATAGCTTTATGTTACAGGATACAGTTGTGACAAACTGCCTTTCGGTCAGTTTTATTGCCCTGTTTTGGTAAATTCATCTCAAATAGAGTCTCATTCAAATTACATAGAAACATTTACAATATTTTGAAATTTGAGCAAGAGAGCCGAGTTTATATTTGGCTTGCTCTGTTATTTCAATGCACTTATCATTTTTCTGTTTCACTATTAATAATTTTGCAGCTAGTAAATTACGATGCACTAAATATTTTTTTTCACATGAATACTATTTAATGCTATCTTCAGACACCACTTTTGTAATTTCACACCAATATCTTCCATAGAAACAAGCGGCTGTTTCTCCTAGACTTAATAGAAATAAATCCAATTTATCATTTTCATCTGGCTTCATAAGTCGTAAGATATCATTTAAATAGTGTAATGAATTTATAAAAGACCTTTACAGAGTTATCATTTAACAAATTAATGTTGAGTCCCTTGGTGGTGAAGTTGATATAATAACATCTGATGTGTTAAAATTCTCATAATTAGTAAGTTGAAGTCAAAATTTAACCGTAGACGTATTTCACACATCAAAACTTATCGCTTAACGAATCCGTTCCATACACTTACTATATCAAATGGCAAGCTGTCTCTCCCAATGGCCAGCGCATATGTACTCGGGAATCTCGTGATCTTCCGCGATTGTGTTATTATAAATTACAACAACCATATTAGGCAATAATGATATATTCGAAAAAACAGCCAAATAAATACTCACGAATATAAATTTTACGTCATATATTAACTCGTAGTATTTTTGTTTTTTTATTGTTTTACGAAAGGACGAAGACACACACTGATACATGCACACACAAACTCCCATATTCACTGACAAACAAACACACGCACACACGCACACACGCACACACACACATGTACAAACACACACATATTTATATATATGGACACATGAATGTATACATATACATATGTATCTACGTATGAGGGCATGGCCTAGTGGCTTGGGTGTTGCATTCATGATAGCTAGGTCATTGTTTCGATTCCTGTATTGGATGGGCTTTGTTTTCTTGAACAAAAGAACAAATATCTAAACATCAGGTACATAGCTCATCGATTTAACAACGGAGTATGTATATATGAATCATCAATATGCTTTAACTACTGGTTGCATAGTTTTGTGAAGTACTTCAGCCAACATTACAAAGTAATACCGAGCCCCCACATACGGCTGAAGGACTGCTAACATAAAACCTTCTGACCTTAATATTCTGTCTTCGTACTGTGTGTAATTTTGCTCTGTTAATATATTAAGATCTATATATTCATACATGATTATACCTGATTTGAATATTTTCAGTTCTTGTATTGTCTGTATTTACATGTATACATTATGTATGTATGTGTGTGTGTATGTATGTATGTATGTATGTATGTACATATGCATGTATATATGTACGTATGCACGTACCTATTATGTATATAGATATGTATTAATGCATGCATGTATGTATGTGTGTGTATTTGTGTTTGTGTATAAGTTTATAGATTGGGTTTTGCTTTGCATATTTCCATATACAAGAATGCATATATTTACATAGTTTTCTTGCTTCCCTTTTCTGTTTTCAGTACTCAATTATTTTCCATTTAATTATTAAAGGAATGTAACAGACCAGACAATTTGCATAATACTGAATTTAAATAAAAATGTATTCCCGCGTCTACGAAGTGTTAGACAGTCATAAATCGTCTTGAGAAAGAATTTTATAAACATTGTAATTATGCTTCCATCGATAAGCACCAGGCTTGTAATGTCGCTGCAGAAGTTTTGTCGACTACATCGATACCTGTGCGCAACTGATGCTCATTTCAACGATCCTGAAAGAATGAAATGCGAAGTGGAATCTGGCAGAATTTAACTCAAACGGGAAAATGGGTAAAATTATTCTATTTCGTACAGTTCGTTAACGTCAGCCAACTCACTTCCAAATTCGCTTTTATTACTAATTTCTATTACATACACAGGGCCTGAAATCTGGAAGGAGAGTCTAGTCAATTATATCGACCTCAGTGCCTGACTGGTACTTGTATCCTTTTGGGTAAAATGCTAAATCAACCTCGGCGGACTTTGAACTTGACGATTTGCTCAAATTGTTTTTTCCGGCACGCTAACGATTCTGCCAACTCGCCGAATTTTCTTGTTTTGTATTATAGGTACAACACAGGAAATTTAGAGGGACTGGCAAGTCGATTATATTGATCCCGGTACTAGATTGGCGCTCATTTTATCGACTCTGAAAGGATGAAAGGAAAAGGGGAGCTCGGCGAAATTTGAGCACGATGGTAAGCCGCTAAAGGTTTTCTCTGGCTAACGATTCTGCGAAATAAACACCTTATTTGTTTGTAATAATTGTTTCTACTATACTCATAAGGCCTGGAATTTGAAGGGAGGAGCTAGACGTTTATATCGACGCCAGTACTTGACTGGTACTTATTTCATCGACACAGAACAAATAAAAGACTATGTGAAATATGAACTTCCAATGCTCATACAGAAGATTTGCCGCGAAGGATTTTTTCCGATGCGTTAAACATACTGTTTTACTCACTGCATCGTAATAACAAAATATATTTTCTGTGGCTAATAAATTTTCGTTTTTTAAAGTCATACACAGTAAATTGCTTCGTTTTGTTTCCTTACTCGAGATTGTAAGTACCCTTACAAGAGGACTCGTCACTAATACTTGCAGTTCTCCCAACCGACAATCTCAAAAAACCGGTAAGACTCGAGGAATTATGCATTAAGAAATATTCTTTTTAGATGCTTAATGTAATGGTTTATGTTTAACACTTGAGAGTTGTTTTTATCCTTTATTAACTTATGGCAAAATACATTGAACATACCAGGGTCCCTGACATATATAGATTTATGACATCACACACACATACATACACCCACACAAACATACACATACACACTGCCGTACCAAGAAGCGCAGGCACTTACGTGCGTATGTGTCGCTATATCTCCAATATATGTTTGTTATACATCTCGTACATTGATTGAGTAAAGTACTCACCGTACTACAAATATGGAGTTGATAATTCTGGATAAAGACTTACTGGATAAAGACTTACAGCTCTACAATTGTCTCAACACATTTCCGTATTTCTGTTAAGGACGACGAAATACAAAAGAATATTCAATTTATTACAGCGTTCTCAGACTTCACACGTTTAATAGAAGTTATATACGTTTACATAAATGCACCACTTTGTGTGCATACGTATGTCTCTGCGTGTTGCTATTTATGTATGTGTGTCCATGTGTGGCACAAATATCCTAATAATTTATTGAAATAAAATCCGCTATTTTGTTTACCGGGTTTACATATAAGTTCCGCCAATAATTCCATTTCCGGACACCTACACATTATTGACAAAAATGTCAGGTGGTTGTTCAAACCTGACACTTAGAATCGGCTGAAGGAGAGGTGTTACACTCCTATTTATGAAAACCATAACTGACATTACCTACTTATATGGAACTACACATGCACATACATACAACACACAAACGCAACATCCAAATGAATAAATATTTATACATATATTAATATATTTAGCTAGACAGATAGGTAGGTATATAGTACACATATATACCGACAAACAAACAAATATACATACACACATACGTTACCACAATGATGTATATATAACCGATTTTCTATTTTAAATATTCGTACAAGTATATTCTTGTTCAACATAGAGATCATAAAGCTGGAAAATATTTTCGCCTTTAATAAAAGAAATTAATTAAGAAAGCATTTGTTGTACAGGCGCAGGTGCGGATTCCTGGCAGGAAGTTTGCTTGAAAATCACATAGCTCCGGAGTCAGCCCCAATGCTTGGCTACTTGGGCAAGTGTCTTGCACTATACCTTCGAACCCACCAAATCCTAATGAATGGATTTGGTAGTTGGAAACTAAAGAGGAGCCTCGGGTATATATATATATATATATATATATATATGTTTTTTGT
>NC_068988.1:33624838-33630725 GCF_001194135.2 Octopus bimaculoides
AGAGAGAGAGAGATACAAATATATGTATACATATCTATATAAACATATAATATATGTGTTTGTGCGTGAGCGAACGTGAACGTCTATCTTTGCTTCTGTGTTTCGGTTCATATCTGGTGTTAAAAGAAATGATAAAAGACATACTATGCGTGAACTCGTCGCTTTGACAATCAATGATATTGATGTACTATTTGAGACCGTCTTCCCGACATGGTGAAATACTACATGTTTTATGTATGTACTTATGTGGGTGCTGCTACTGTGTTTTTTCTTCAGCGTGTGTGTATGTGTGTGTGTGTGTATGTGTGTGTGTGTGTGTGATTATGTATATGTAAATGCATGTAGAGGAGCGTAGGCTGGAAATGTTAAAGACTTTTACATTTCCCGAGCGTTATACTAATATATCTGTTTGTTGTCTACACCACCTTCTTCGTCTTTTATTGTATATGTTTTGTGCATTTTCCCAATATACATACATATATACATATATATATATATATATGTATATGCTCTTTTCCTCATACTATTCCAAACACATGAAGACTTAATATTCCACTTAGTCTGGCAGCTGTTTCAAAATATGAGACATGTAATATAAGAATCCACAAATTAAAACGAATACTACTTGGAAGACCATACGTATTAATATTAATAGACAACGCAAGTGATGAACAAGACTTAGGAAAAACAATTCACATCCCCACAAAAGACAGAGGTTTCAACATTATCCACCCCATCACCCCTCTACTGAGACAAAACCCAAGAGTGAAACAAACACTGGAAATATTCTTTTAATAAATCTACCTGTTTCAGTCATTTGATTGCGGGAATGCTGGAGCACCACCTAAATGCAGAATAATTAAAAGCAAAACACAATCAAATTCCCCCAAGAAACAACTCACCAGCGCTAAATTACCCTTCACAAACCCCATACCAAGAGTCAAAAAATGTGGCCACGCTAAGTGAAGGATTTACCCCAAAATCATAAAGGAAAAACCATATGAATTCAAATCAGGGCAGAATTTTACCATAAAATATAATTGTACCTGTTCCTCAGAAACATTCAAATGTAAAAGATATATCGAGGATTACACATTCAGCAACTCGGCATGTTGAATTTCTACAGCAACAACATACATTTTGAGGAAAACCATGTTTTATCTTGCATGATACTAAAGCACGAATTTAATGGAGAACAAAGTTCTATGTCAACGTACATATATATATATAAAACAGATTGATTCAGTCACTGGATATAATATATTTTGAAATCTCCACATTTTGATGCTCAATAGTCACAGGAAGTAAAATACGCCTTTATATTTTGGATCAATTTTCCTTCCTACATTAATGTACAGCAAATAAGTTCCGAAAATTTCAAGTCAGCTCACTTCATCTTTATTCAAACACACATAGATAAAGAAAAATAAATTTACACAAAAATACAAGCCAAGATTCAAATGACATCTAGTCACACAGTCTCTAACCCACACACAGTGAAGATCTAACAAAATTTAACAACTACATAAAAATAAGTCTTATCCAAGCTACCACTTGAAAGATTAAGTCTAAAGATCCTTGATTGATTGAGACTATCATTAGATATGTTCAATCAACCATGACATCGATAACTTTGAGGACATTATATTAACGCATAGCGTATCAGGAAACTTTTAAAATTTTAATGCATAATCATTGGATCATCCTTTGCCAATATAGATTTTATCGAATTCGGATAAGGATTTGTAACATGTTCTCTCAATAAAAACAAGAGTATGTTCGAACTCAAGACAGAAGACTAAAAATAATAGGTCCTGGGGTCGATCTGTTCGATTAAAAGCTCACAAAGCGGTGCTCCAGAATGACTGAAATATGTAAAAGAATGAAAGATTAGAATAATAGAATAAAAGAATAGAAGAATGTTCATGTGTGAGTGTATATTGACAGACACCTGAACGGAAACCTGACTCGACCCAAGGAGGCTCAGTAATTGAGATGTCTCAGTTTTATTGTTACGTTATAAATGGGCTATATCTGTAGCTTATTGTTAGGAAACATATGAACTTCCAACGATTTCTGTAATATATCCAGAACAAAAAATATTGCGTAGTTTTAGCATCTCTCTCGCTCTTTTATACTGAACAGTCCAGTACTCAAATGCAGTGTTCTCGTTAAAATTTTAAAGCTCAGTGTATAAATTTGTGGATATATTGTTTCGGAGTTTTTAAATATTCACGGTTTTCCTCTTAAACCTCTTTTCTTGATGAACCCTCCCGACTATATTGTTATTTTCTCTTGGTTTAAGGAGGCACTAATATTCAAACAAAAAAAAGTGTTTAAAACCTCAGAAATCTACTATCAAAACTGTACACAGTAATACAATTGCTATTCATTATAATGGCTATCTCTTTAAATACTGGTACCCTAGCAATCAATACCTTGTAATTTCCATCTAGATACTAACCTAAGTTTACATATGACACATATGACACCGACCAAGGGACGGAAACAAGGATTTTCCTTCTATTTCAGGAAATGCAGTATGTGTTGCAGTTGAGACGTGTCAACCATCTCCCTCGAGTAATCAATATCAAATTAACATAACGTCTCTAAATTACTAATTGTCTCCCAGATCATGCAATAACACACTTTTTTGTGCATTATATGTATTTGTTACTTTTATTATATACATTTGCTATTTTTATTATGCATACAGTTATTACATTTCTTCAAGTTGATCTTAAAGTGACAATTCTAGAAAAATTCTGGCAGCAACATATTAACTTGCCAACTATGAATCTAACTATAAAGCCGATGTATTTTAAGCATGTTTATAATACTGGTTTCTTCCACAATACTTCCTGTCTCTCTCCCACCAACAATAAATGCAATGACAAACTATATTATTACAATAATATATTACAGTATAATTCACATTTCAGTAAAAAAGATCTAGTTTAGTGAATGGACCCAACCTCAGAAATTACTGTTACACACGAAAAAAAAAATCACGAGAGTAAACAAACTCATATCTGATAATAGCGAGAACTCATGAAGTAGATGGGTGGAATTAAATGTGTTATAGTATTTTTATATAACGGTGAATCGTTTTGCGAAGTCACTAACCAATATATTACTAACAACATAAATAACAACAACAGCAACAACATTAATAATAATAATAATAATAATAATAATAATAATAATAATAATAATAAATGGAAATTATGACAGCATTAATGATAATAATGGCAATAATATAATGCCATTACCACCAACGACAACAACAAACTTCACACACTATCACATTTTCTAATCGATGATGGACTAAGAAAGAAATCTTACAAGAAGCTATTTTATCAAGTAACAACTTCAAGTAATGGGATATATTGAACCATATCTCATTGAATAGCCTTCGTAACGTTGTCTGGAAAACTCCTCAAAACCTCAAGTGGGTATTTTCAAGTCTTGGACCATATCAATTCTTTAAAAGCTTCTAACTCAATGAGACGTGTTCAGGTTAAGATTTTATTAGTCTGCCTTTGTTATTTGCATAGTTTAGCTCGAGTAAATTTAGTTACGATAAAATACAATTTATATTTATTTTTTTATTCATTGTGTCACTGTGTGTATATGTGTGTTTCTAAAAGTCAATATATTTTATGGCTATGTAAGTTTATGTATGTGCATATATATATATATGTGTGTGCGTGTGTGTATGCATACATATGTATACATATATGTATGTATATTGATAGATATATAGATAGATACATACATGGATATATATATATATATATATATATATATATATATATATATATACACACACACACATATATATATATACAGAGAGAGAGAGAGAGAGAGAGAGAGGAGAGAGAGAAGATAGATAGATAGATAGATAGATAGATAGATAGATAGATAGATAGATAGATAGATAGATAGATAGATATACATATATACATTGATATATACATATATAAATACATATTGTATATTTCGTGACATACATATATTTGTATATAATGTGTGTGCTTGTATATGTTGCAATATGTGTTTATGAATCTATTTTCATTTATGAATTCATGTGAATTTAGTTGGCACTAAATTCTTATGTGTATTAAAATTAAGAATAACGGGGTGAATTGAGACCACGACCGGGGTTTGATTGTACATCGGCACAGATTCACTTCAATTACTACGTAAAACGACAATAAGGAATTTATAACTTTACAATATAACCACCCATCGCTACTATAAAAAAATTGCTACATAAAAAAATTGTTGCGCTTAGTGGAATGGAACCAATGTTATTGTTCCTGTAATTGAAATGAAGGAGGTGACTGGGAATGTAATAACCTAAGCTAAACAATATGAATGCAATGCTTATTTCTATCTCAGATTTTTGAGTTCAATGTCAGCTGGAATTCACCATAAGATTTTTTCATCAATGGAATAAAATTTTCAAATACGAAGACGTATAATGTAGTGTTATTATAGTGCCTACCAGATATATAGTATTGATATTGAGAAGCTGTTTCAATATCTATTAATCAACGTCTACAATGTAACCCACGACATGGTTTGGTGAATCGATCGAGTGCACTTATATCACTCAAGGGAGAATGAACTGTGTAGAGTATCAGTCGTACAACCCCTAATTCTAAGTACACCACCTCTAAATTACCAACAATTTTAGCAATCAATTTCGAGTGCATTTACGCCTTGTGATTCCTAATTTTAAGTATACTACCTCTAACTTACCAACGATTTTGACAATCAATTTTGTCTTCTAAACTGGTATATTTCAAAGCAGTGTCTTTGTTTTGTTTTTTAATTAATTGGAAACTTAGTATTCAATATTCTTGATCATGTATTAAATATTCTTGACCAGAGGGTTGGCATATGACAGAATGAATAATGATTTTATTTTACTCAATACTGTGTTAGATCTTTTATTTCAATTTATGTCTCCCTCAGCACGATCTCACATTAGACTCCCATTTTATGACAAAGCACAGCAGTATCATGTCTACAATACACATGAATAACTTCACTATTGCCGTAACAAACTTTTTTTTCTTTTTTTTTTTTACAACTGTAAAAGTATTTTACTAGGATAAAATGTCTCAAAATGCCAGTAATACTATTTTCGACACAAGATTTTAGTACAATTTAAGAGAATATTTTGAATGTCTTTTTCTGAAGAAAATATTTCATTTACAGTAAAGCATTTTCAATTTTCCGTAATAACATCTGCAGTGATGATACATGGACAATATAAAACCATTGAAGAATAGCTGTATAACCATTGTTCCAAAGTAATTAACGAGCGTCTCTGTGAATGTGTCAGTTAACGTAGTGTTGAAGCAATTTTTCTATACATGTTTTTTTTTTTTTTTTTACATATTTGTGTGAGTTTGCTGATGTTAAAGGTGTTGTTCAGGATCTGTATGTTTATATTTCTTGGACTGCATTGATCAAAGAAGATGTTGTGCTGAAGCCATTCGTGCGTGATTATGATTTAGGACTAGATACTTTTGCTAGTAGGTCAATGGAACATTTAGATGCTCTGTGGCTGTGTATCATGTAGCTTCATGCCTTTATCAGATATATAGCATCTATCTATTTATCTATTTATCTCTTTCTTTACTTGTTTCAGTAATTTGACTGCGGCCATGCTGGAGCACTGCCTTTAGTCGAGAAAATCGAACCCAGGACTTATTCTTTGTAAGCCTAGTACTTATTCTATCGGTCTCTTTTTGCCGAACCGCTTGGTTACGGGGACGTAAACACACCAGCATCGGTTGTCAAGCGATGTTAGGGGGCAAACACAGACATACACAGACACAGACACACACACACACACACACACACACACACA
>NC_068988.1:33630937-33633961 GCF_001194135.2 Octopus bimaculoides
TCTCTCTCTCTCTCTCTCTCTCTCTCTCTCTCTCTCTCTCTCGCTCTGTTTCTGATACACACACGCACACACACATATATATATACGTCACTTTCTATATCTCTCTATCTATATATTTATTTGTTTATGTGTGCGAAAGGAAATATTAAAAATTCATCATTGTGTCTGTGTTTATACATGGTATTGCAAATATAGCTTTGTAAAAGTATAGGGTCTTACTACATATGCATCATCATATTTGACACAAAGTTTTGTGTTTGCCTTCCTGCATGTTTTACAGATGTTGTCACTATCTGTGTTATAATCAGTATCCCTGGACATGTATGCTTCTGATGGTATTGATATATATCATAATAACCGTAGCTAGAAAGATGAAGTTTACAATATTGTTGACGTAACATAAAAGAACTTTTGTCAATTCTGCACCATTGTCGTCATAATTGTTGTCGTCATCGTCATCATCATCATCGTCGTCGTCGTCGTCGTCGTCGTCATCATCATCATCATCATCATCGTCGTCGCTGTCGTCGTCGTCGTCGTCGTCGTCATCATCATCATCATCGTCGTCGTCGTCGTCCCTGTCGGCATCATCATCATCATCATCATCATCATATTCTGCAGTACCAATACTCTGTAATCATCAACAACATCAATGCCATCTTCTCCACATTCTCCCGATATCTTTTATCGCTATCTATATCAACGTTGTCGATGATATATATATATATATATATATATATATATATCTTTTTATGTTACATTCGTCGCCACCCTTGTCATCCTCGTCACGATTTGCATGAATTTGAATAGCACTAGTAGTAATGATAATAATGTTGTCTACAAAAGATACTAGTCTACAAATATTGGGGGAGAATCTAGTAGATAATTTCGAACCAAATAATTCAGTTATTTGTATCAGCTCTTATAATACGAAATGTAAATGACTCCTCACAGGATTTTGAATTCAAATAATATGAAATATGAAGTATTGCTAATTGCATTTCGAATAATGGATTATAGCGAAATACTACGATCCATTTACGGCGCAAAACATCATAGTAATACACTATATCATATAATATTTTATTCAGTGACGCTCACAATGAATGTGTTTTGGATTTCGCTAAAGCAAGTGTGGTATGGAGACAGTTACAAGCAGTAGTCAAGTAAATGAAACCTTAAAAATTTCAGCTTCTTCAGTCAGGCAACTCTCTGCTAATATGGGACTAAAAAAGGGACACAAACGCAATTAGGTGCAATGTGCGTGTTTGTATGGCGTGCCAATAAACAAAAGTGTGTATGTAATAGTCCTATCTTGACAGCTGTTCAGATGACGCATGACTGTTACCATAGCCATATCTATTGACATATTTATTGAATAGTAAAGACCTATAATATCGTAGGTTTTTGTAATAACAGGAACGTTTATAGGTCCGAGAGGTGAAATCATGATATCTTCATGTGAATAACTAATAGTACACATAAATATATATTCGATGGAAGACTTAGTGATATGGGTATAGAGCGTGAGTGGTTGCGTAAAGAAAGACACGTTGAAGGTGTCATGAGAAGGGGAGACAATTGTGTGTGGGGAGTAAATTCATGGTAGTACTTAGAAGATCAGTCGACTGCGTCAAGGAAAACAAAATAGATCATAAGTAAAAAGAAATGTGCAAGAAAAAGGGAGGTCTCTCAAAGAGAGGACAAAAGTAAGTGATGCTTGGATGGAAGTAGCAAATCAATGTTTGTAGTAGAGATAAAAGCAGAACTTAATGAAAATATATGTACGGGGATGCAATTAATGGAGTGATTGCAACGGGAATACAGTTCAATCGGATGTGTTTATACGGCCCGTTATTAAAGGAGCGCAGAAATGTGATAATCCAAAGAATAGAATTAGGCGTATAATCGCTATTGCTTTTAAAATGAAGGAAGAAGGTATAAATTGGATGGTACACAACAAATTCATTCCTATATGTATCCAAGTTACTATATTTCGCTTTAATTGTATTTTCTTTGAGCTTATTAATACTAATGTTCGAAGCGCAACACTAACAACTTCAATATTGACATTAGCCATAGTGCAGTAGGTATAAGGGTTAGTAACTTAGTAGTGGATTTTACAAGCCTTACATACGGATATACAGCTGATTCCCTCATATTCATTCCATTGTGATTTCTACGCTTATGGTTGTAGCAGTTAGGCTGCAATAATTGAGGTTTGTGTCGCTTCTAGATCGGCCATGTAGTTAATCTGAACTATATCAGAAACATAAGCATTGGGCTGTGTGTGTGATTATAGAGCTAGAAGTAGTTAAAAGCTCCCTAATTTCCTTTGTAACACAAAAAGCAAGAGGCGTTTCCAGGAAAAAATCCTGAAACCTGAAGAAATGCGACACCTCCGTGCCTGTCAGACATGACATGCTTGTCAGACCTGACGTGCCCATTGGGCACACACTTCGTTATTATTCAGATTGAGAAACACCAATTTACTCTGTGGTTCCAGCAAGAGGAGTACACTATTTTTTATCCGACAGGCTCTCATCCAAAATGCATTCGGTAGATGATGAGTGACTACTTGTGTATAGAAAGTACGGAGTGATTTAGCGTGAGAGTTTCGTATTTAAAATGTAAATCCACGCGCGCAAATTTCCTTGCCTGTATTCAATATTGTGTATCTCTCGATATAATAACAATCCTTTCTACTAAAGGCATAAGCTGATGTCGACCAGAAACACACGCATCAATGCTTACGAAGCTCAGGGCTAAAAGCAGAGAGTGAAAGTTTCAAATTACCTGCTCAAGACCAAAGCTTATTAACCCGGAACTACCAAGCCAATGTGATAAAAAATGGAGCTGACCCAAAATGCCGATTCTGTAACGATGCGATTGAAACTATAGACCACCTAATCTCAGGGTGTAGAGTCTTAGCACGTGTAGAATACAAGGCAAGACATGACAAAGTCGGCCAGAGTTTACACTGGACAATATGTCGACAGTATAAAATCAAAACCGCTGAAAAAT
>NC_068988.1:33634444-33635524 GCF_001194135.2 Octopus bimaculoides
CAACAACAACAACAACAACATAATAATAATAATAATAATAATAATAATAATAATAATAATAACAATAATAATAATAATAATAATAATAATAATAATGATAATAATAATAATAATAATAATAATAATAATAATAATAATAATAATAATAATAATAATAATAATAATAATAATAATAATGTGGAAAAAGAGACTACTAATGATGAGAATGATAAAGAGGAGGAGAAGACTAAGATGGAAATAAAGGAAGAGGACGATGAAGTGAAGGAGAAGGAGGGTAGAATGATTTGTTCTGATATGTGCATGTCAAGAGTGTCCCACACCTATTTCATAATGTGCAATATGTACAAAATGATCAGCGGAGATTTCATATGAGAAAAGAAATGTGTTAACCATTTAAACTTGTTGCTAAATTTAGACAAATTTTAAAAGCAATCCCGTTGGGCGTTACTACTAACAGATTTCGCTGAAACTTGAACAGCTGTTGTTGTGTATTACTGTCGTGTATTTACTTGAAGAAATTAAGCTGTCATCATGCATAAATTATTTTTCTGGTGATTAAATATAAGGCAGAGCATGTAAAGGAGAATGTGAGAATGAAATAACGAAATCTATTCTGTGTGTTATAACTGAATGTGAAGAGAATGTAGCTTAATATTAATTCATAAATAATGATGCGTAACGATTGCAGAACGATTGGTTTGTGCGTTGTTCAGTTTTTGTTTCCTAAAACCCTTCCTTAAACACATCAATAGTTATATCAGAGATGACTTGGATATGTTAATTCACCTCCCAAAGAAAGTCAAGGAAGAAACAATCATGGTCTCATATGACGTGATTAGTTTATACACCAGTATACCTCATAATTATGGACTTGAGGCAATTCAATTCTGGCTGGATCAATTCCCGAAAGAAATCCCAAACAGGATCAGTAAAGAATTCATTACTATATCGGTTGAATTCATCTTACGAAACAACCACTTCATGTTTGACAATACTTTCTACCGACAAAAATCCGGAATTGCTATGGGCACTAGGGCTGCTCCAGTCATTGCGAACCTAACAATGGGTTACTTGGAAATA
>NC_068988.1:33637023-33638769 GCF_001194135.2 Octopus bimaculoides
TATATATATATATATATATATGTGTGAGTGAGTGGGTGGGTGTGCGTGTGTCAGTATGTGTGTGTGTGTGTGTGGGTGTGTTTCTGTGTGTGTCGATTTATATGCATGTGTAGATGCATATATGTATGTATATTGTTATTCAGTGATTTTGAATCATCAGAGAGATATGCTTCTTAATCGGACTCCAGGATGTGTGTTTTGTACCCCAGAAAATTGTTGCATCTTTCGGAATTATATGTCATTCTCTTGAAATCATGCGTGCAGGCACAATGCATTTTGTGCAGAAAACATTTAATATATCTATGGGTCTTCTGGGAGAAGAATTAGCTTCATCGCAGAAGTACATTTCCACAGGAACACACACAAGTAGGTTCTCTGAAGATCTCCTATATACATACTATATACCGAACATTTTAACAAGGAGAAAAGCGAATAAGAGAGAGTGAAAGAGAGAGAGAGAGAGAGCCAGAGAGAGAAAGAGAGAGAGAGAGAGACAGAGAGAGAGAGACAGAGAGAGAGAGAGAGAGACAGAGACGGGACTGCGGTAGAAAAAGAGGGGTAACAACAGCGGGAAAAAAAAAATCGGAAATTGGTTATTGCAATTATTTCTGTATAGGCATCTTACAGATGATATGTGAATTTTGAAAAACCGCATGAAAGGAGCATCGTCTTTATGGGTTTAATCGAACAAATCGATCCCAATACGCATGTTTTTCAGAGTGGCACTTATTCTGTAGGCTTCACTTAGCGAGCTGCTGATTTCTGGAACGTAAGCAAACTACCGCCTATTGTCAAGCTATATCGTGCGATAGTAAGAAATACAAACATATACACATCTATAAACACTCATATGAACGGTGGGCTTCTACACAGTTTACGTCTATGAATACCACTCAAATATCGTCTGAAGGCCAAAAAAAAAAAATAATAAGACTTTCGTGAAGCTGCCGCTTAATGGAACTGAACCCGAAACTACGACCTACAAAGTCTTAATCTTAATCACACAGCCATGTGTGTGTAAGTGTGTGTGTGTTATTTTTTTCTGTGTGCACATATTCATATGATTATACATATATATACGCTGATACATATCTATTTATGGGGAGACACACATATTTGTATGCACATACTTATACGAATATAATATATTTGTATATAGTCATATCTTGGTCTGTGTGTATGCATATAAATTCAATTTTCGATTATGGATTAAATAATAAAAGCAATATATTAATAATGTAGTGGCTTATAAATCTGACGTAAATGAACTTCAATATGGAATGTTGAATATAAGAATATATTCATTAAATATATATTTATACATGAAACATCCATTAGTATTATTCAATATTTATCACAACGATTCAAGGTTTCATCGAATTGAAAATTGAACGACAGCATTTTATGGAAAGTCAACATATGTTGTTGTCAAATTTAATACCTTAAATTATGTATAAAATTGCCTTCGTTTTTTCAAGTACAGAGGAGTGGTAATGTACTCACGAAATCAGATGCATTCATATATTCCAGTGTTATTAAGCATTGGAATTGCTTATATGTTGTTGTCGGTGATTGTTTGTGCAAATAAGCACAACCCCCCCACACACACACACATACACACAACCCACACAACCACACAAAACATTTATATGTCATGTAAGCTCACAGAATTCATACATACAAATATGAATACTGAAATATGCAGACATTTTATATATATATGTATATATATATATATATATATAT
>NC_068988.1:33639931-33642155 GCF_001194135.2 Octopus bimaculoides
ATATATATATATATATACACATATATATATATGTGTGTGTGTGAGAGTGTGCGTGTGTGTGCGCGCGCTTGTGTGTGTGTATGCCTGTATATTACTTAATAAACACAATTTATTTTCTTATGTGCTATTATTAGTTTCATGCTACGATAGTATCGTATACAGCATTCTTTCACGTATCTAGTGCCTTGGCGGAATCTCTAGGCAATAATCCACAAGGAATAGTAAGCTAAAAATAGGACGATAGGACGAGAGAAAAGAAATGAGAAAAGGTGAAAAAAAAAGTAGATATAATAATGAAAGATTGAAAAACCAGATAACGGAAAAGAAAACAAATCAAAAGTGGGGAGAATAAGAGTTATGTCCCCTTTGACCGTAAAGCATAAAACTGAAATCATAGTGTTTTAGAGTGTGCGGAATATTTCCGCAAATCGGAGAGAGTGACTGTTTTCTGTTCGTCAACAGGAACTTAGTCATACGTTTACAACCGCTGAATAATTTCGGAGTTAGAATTCAGCAGTGTGGTAGAGTTCATAGATCTGAAATGTATCTCTACTGCAAATTCATAACCTTCATATGTTTGGCATGGTAGCTTCTCTAGGTTGAGTGACTTCAAAGGTTTTACCAATGTACACACTGATATGAAGTTATGCTACTTGGATAACTCTGCTAAGACCATACCTACATCAACGAATCACCTATGCCTTTTGATATTCCGCAAGAAAGTTGAAGACCTCGTGAATATGATGCGATGTAAAGTTTTATTTTCGATAAAGCACTATCGCCCACTTCTACAAAACGTTACAATTTAAAGGCACATAAAAAAACCTCCTACGGTTAAAGGCCAAGCCCCCTTTGCGGCAGACCTTGATCTAGTTACCAATATCAAATTTTGTAACTCATTTCAAAATAAGCTGAAATCTGATATTAAAAATTGTAGAAGTTCTAAAAAGAGGTTCATATATTCTGACAAGACCAACCACCTGTATAAAGTCGCTAATGGCCTATATGATAAGTTGCTAAATAACATCATTTCCACTAAATATAAGGAAGCTAACATAGAGAGATACAATGATATTAATGATGATATTCTTTGTATTAAAATATTGAGATAAAAGTACCCACGTCACGACGCTGGACTACACCGATACAACGGACTGGACATTTCTTAGGGCTATGATGGTCACACACAAAACAAATTTAGGAATCAACTGATCTCTACCTTCAGTCAATCAGGACTTAAATTCACAGTCACTACTAATGTGTTTAAAGTCCATCATTTAGATGTTTCCTGAGACCTAAAGTCCACCTTTTACTAAAAGACCCACGAGAAACTTTCTTATATACGCAAACAATCTTGTCACCCCAATGATATATTTAAAAGCCTGATAGCTAATATTAGTAACAGCGTATCTAAGATCTCTTCCTGTAAAGAAATTTTTTGAAAACAATGCCCTAGACAATGCCCTAGACAATAGTGGCTTTAAGGATAAATTGATATATAACTCCTCTAATAATAATAGGAATAATGATAATTGACCTAAAAATAGACCTAGGAAAATAACTTGGTTCAACCCACCTACTCTTCTCCTTTAGTTAAAAACTAACATAGGTAAAAGATTCATGTTTTTCCTATAGGTAAAAGAAAATGTTTAACTGTCAAGACCCAGGAACATCTCCGCTCCATTAAGGATGTATGATTAAATCTGCTATATATAAGCTATATCAGGTTATGTGAAGGTGACTTCCAAAACTGCTCTGCTAACCCCATATTATCCTTCCGACAGAGGGTCAAAAATAAAGCGACTAAGTACACTAGCCACGTAAACGGGTCCTTAACTCGCCACGTTAAAGTGTACATAACTATCCACGTTAAAGGGTACATAACTCTAACTCTTACCCCTTGCTTCTTTCTGTTTACTTGTTTTTCCAGTTTTTCAACTTTTCACAATATATATCTACTTCTGTCTGGCCTATTCTCATTTTTTTTGTCATCCTATCGTCCTATTTTTAGCTTTTTATCCCATGTGAGCATTGTCCGAAGTTAGAGCCAAGGCACCAAGTCTGTTAAATAACACTGTTTGAGATGCTTTTACAGCATGAAACTAATAGTGACTTATAACGACATTACTGTGTGTATTTGGTATTTATTTCTCACCAGATGGTATACGTTTTTTTTAATGATGTTGCCATCATATATATATATATATATATATATATATATATA
>NC_068988.1:33642165-33644493 GCF_001194135.2 Octopus bimaculoides
AGAGAGAGATAGAGAGTCACAAACATGTACATTATAGACACTCACAAGTATGCATTTATATAGACTTATATACAGTTAAATACAGTTAAACACGTATAAACACACACACACACACACACACACACACACACACACACACAAATGCATATACACATACATACATATATACATACATACATTCTTTGATGTGAAAACCTAGAACAGGTTAACCAACACACTTTATTTCCGCATTTATTAGTGTAGATATAATGATTTATTGCATGTTTACTTATAATTAGAATGTAGGAATGATCTAGGTGCTGGAATCTTACAATCAATTTACCATGCTGATTGATAACATTCAATTTAGCTTTATAAAAAATGAAATACCTCAGACACGCAAGCCCCAAACTAGCCACCGCCACCTTTATGTGGTTGTGCATTTCAAAGAAGAGACCAAGCCATTTTAGATTCAGTATCATCAGTGAGAAATGTACAAAGTTTGCTAGAGATTATTAGCCATATCTGTACGTCTGAATGTAGATTTGTAGGAAGTATGAGGTGTTCAGCTTCACTATTATTATTTGAACTGATATTATAATCGGGTACATCAATATGATATTTAATTGCAGTAGATTTTGTATTGTGGTTATTTAGCTAGCTAGAAGTTGCAGTATCAGATGGTTAGTTATTTGCTGTACAGTTTAGTTGTCTGCGGTCACATATCGCATTACATTTTGAAGTAATTTGTGTAGTTTTGCATTTTGAGCAATTGAATTCAAACTTCCTGACTATTTCATACCGAATAATTAGTTTCATACTTTTATGCTATTTGTAAAATTAGGATTGTTGACGTCGTATTTGCTTTCAGTTTTGCAATACGAAAATTTTACCTGAAACAATTCACACATTCCTTATTTCAAATGTTCATTTTCTTACCTTTTAAGTCACCGAATTAGTTTCTAAGTCACACAGTTATACAGCAGTTCGTGCGCGTATAGAATATATTATGTTGGATAGTAAGTCCTCTCACATTTTTGACATGACCATTTGAGGGTGCAATATCAATGTTTAGGATTAATTAAACATTAATTGTGACATCCAATAGTATGTCTTTGTTTCTTTGCAGATAAATTTAACCATAGGAATTCTAAAGAGGGTCTTCAGCAAAGGAATCGGCAATAAATATTAGTTGTGACTCTGACACTGAAGCTTTCAATGTCCGCACATGCCAAGATGGTTTGGCTAGTTTTTCACCGAAAATATTTTACTTGTAAATATTTTGTGAATATTCAATTTCTGAACAGCGTGGTTGAAGAAAACCTCAAGCAATCTACACGTGAATCTGCGAAACACTTCAATTCAAGTCACACTTTAATCTTAAAAACCCTTCACGTACAAGCAAAGTGTCCATAATTGGCCAGTATTTTCCTCATGTTTTGAATGCTTTCGTTACAGCATCTGATGTATAAGGACAATCCAAAGTAAGCTATGCCCTATAATTTGTGGGTTATGTAATTTGTCATCTATCATGAAGTGTTAAATCAAAACGAAATAGTTAATAGGTATGAGCGTTATCGTAAATTCCAGTCATTGCAGAAATATTTCGAGACAAAGGGCCCATCATTTTTCGATCGTAAGAGAGTGTTGTTCTTAGTATGATTATACAAGTCCATATGTTACAGAAATCATTCAAGATACGCTTATGATAATAAATGTGGAGGGTATCCTCAATATCTTTGCATTTCTGGTCTTGCTCTGTCTGAGCATTTTCTTTTCAGTTCCCTGGACATTGTTTGGGAGGAGACACTAAAAATCCCCGATGAATTTGACGCTGGTGTAGTTCAACATTTTGTCAAATAGATGGGATAATACTTTCAACTAGGTAGGGAAAATTATTTGCATTAAAATATATTAAGATCAAAGAAATATTTGCTTGTCTCATCTTGTCATATATGATAAAACTTACTTTCGTAACTAATAGTACACTCATCCTTACATTGGGTCTTAAGAAAATTACGACCTTTCTTTTCCAGGCATTCAATAAATACATAGAGTAATATCTATTCAATCGCTCATGAATTATATCTCATTATATTTTAATCAGGTATGTATTATATCTTTCAATGATCTTTGCATCAGTTTCAAATGAAAATCTTACCATTATTATTGAGTGACTCTTCAAATATCTCACGTCCATGCACCTGAATATCCTGAATTAAATTTACAGATGATAGTTAATTAAAATGTACTCGATAAGAATCATCGGCATAATAGAGCAAACCTTGTATCCTTGAGAATGTGTTATGAATGTTATGAAAATTTTAGGTTGTGAATTAATAAATATAA
>NC_068988.1:33644654-33645371 GCF_001194135.2 Octopus bimaculoides
CAATTATATCCTTATCCATATACGTACATTCTAAAATAATGATCTGGGGGAAATTTACGTTACGTTGTGAATACAAGTTGACACACTAGGCTTCAGCATGAATATGTATAAGTGTGGCAGTAAGACTGCTCTTCAAGTATAGGAATTCCTATTAAAGTGGAAAACCATGAGAATATCATATAAGTGTTTGAGGAAAATGGATATATCTGAAGATCAAGTCTTTGTGTTTGAAATGATTGAAATCACAAAGGAAATTGAATAAATTTCGAGTTATTTCCGTTTACACAAATATGTTGAGAAGTAGAAGCTTGTGTATGTATGCAAACCTATATTAGTATGGAAATGAAAGGAAACATTAGTTACGTGTTTAATAATTTGCGTGTACTTATGAATGTCGATTTACACAGATTCGAATATACAACAGACACACACACACACAAGCACAGATGAGCGCGTGCACACATACATGCACACACACACACACACACAAATTATTAATAAGTAACTCGGGAGACGAAAAGAGACAAATACGAGTATAACTAGTAATAAATAGTATACAAAGATATGTATGCATATGTATATATATTTATGTATGTATACTCTCACACACGGAGAGACAGAGAGAGAGAGAGACACACACACACAGACACACACACTCACACACATACATACATACATACATACATATATATATATATATATATATATATATATATA
>NC_068988.1:33645451-33650382 GCF_001194135.2 Octopus bimaculoides
AGAGAGAGAGAGAGAGAGATACACACATTCAAACACAAACACACGCACATACACATACACACAAATATACACTTTCGGAACGACAGTAGAAATGTGACAATGATTTCGAAGTCACCGTTCCTCGTTTGTAAAATTATACTTACACCTGTGCTCTAACAAAGTGGTTATTGTCCAGTTTCATGTTAAATCTTTTTATTATAAATGGACACAAAAAGAGCGCAAAATATATATACGTGTGTGACGCTTCACACGTATATTTGTGTCCACGTATTAAATGTTGCGTTACAAATTTTGAGAGGAACTACATTTTTTTTCATTCGTTGCCCCATTTCGAATGTTTGACGCACAAGAACCGAAAGTAAAACAAACTTCTAAATGACTGTCAAAATGTTTCCTTGTTAATATCTAATAAGAATATATTCTAGCGAAAGTAGGGAGTATTCCTTCAGATTAATGGTAACTTGCTTTTGTATAAAACTAGTCAAATACTACATATGTGTGCGTGTGTATGTATTTATGTACTCACACACATATATGCCTATATATATATATATATATATATATATAAGCTGAAATTTACAGTTAATCAAAAGACGAAGATAGGTGGATGAACACCAAGCTGGTGTATTAGTATGGCCCCCAAGAAACTGCGAAAAGTATTTTATATTTCGAGCCTACGCTCTGCATCAGAAAGGAATAAGATAAAATAAACAGAGAGAATATAAAAAAAAACTGTGGATTTAGCGATCAAGCACGGAGAAGGGTTGGGAAAAAAGAAAGGTTTGAGAGGAGAGGTGGAAGGAGAGATAATAAAGTATTGGTGATCTCACAATGAAGGTGCGCGTTCTAGAATGTATATGTGAGAATATGTGTGTGTCGGGATAGGGGCTAGTGATTGTGACGTGTGTGGATTTGTGCATGTATAATTGTGTGCGTCTGTAATGTGTTGGTGTGTGGAAGTGGTGTGGGGATGTGGGCGTGTGATGGAGCCGTGGGGGAGGTTTGGGTGTGGGGGTAAGGTGAATGAAGAGTTGTATGGAGTGCAGTAAATAAAGAGTGGAAGGTATGGGTAGTGCGGAGTATCAATGAAGAGAGGGTAGGAGTGAAGTGAAGAAGTAGATGTCAGATACAGAGAGGAGGGGAGTTGAGCCCATGTGGAGTAAAGGATCGAAGAGAGAAGATTAAATCCTGTTCATGGAGTTCGGATAGCCCTTGTGTACAGACAATCCGAAGACAGGTGTTGTTGTGAATGACCGCTATAGTGGAAATGGTGCGAGACCGAGGTATCATTGCCGAGTCAGCCAAGCGGTGTCCCGTGTGACAAGAGAAAGGCAGAAAGAGCAGGAGATGCAGTAAAATAATTTGCTAGAAGCGCAGGTAAATGAGTCTGGGATATGATAAGGACAATGATGGGTGCCTGTGAGGATGGTTGTGTTGGAGATATAAAACACACACACACACACTCACAAACACACATACATATATCAATACCTAAGTGTGTCTTTGTGTCTGTGTTTGTCCAACCACCAGTACCACTACCACTACCGCTTGACAACGGGTCTTAGTGTGTTATCAAGGGTACAATTAGCGGTTCGACAAAAGGTACCAACAGGATAAGTACTATGTTTAAAAATTAAGTACTGGGGCCCATTATTTCAACTAAAAATTCAAGACAACGCCCCAGCATGCCCGCAGTCAAACGACCGAAACAACTAAAAGATAAAGGATGAAAGATATATACAGGGTGTGGTGAATATATTGGTGTCTAAAGCAGGGATTCTCAAACTATCTGATGTGGCGTACCAGCATTTTTTTCCAAGGTGCCAGTGACCGGTAATATTTCTCAGTAATATTAATTTATACTGGAAACAATATATATAATTAATATAATAACAGTTGATATTTTTTTTTATCCCATATCTATTTTGTAAACAAATAATACATTATTACATAAGCATTTCATATGCATTTTATAAGCATTTTATAATGTTTCCTTCTTTTCTGGAAAATCCGTGCGTACCGGCAGCTGACGGCTCGCGGATCGGCACCGGTCCGCGGAGAAGCAGTGGTCTTAATTATGCAAAAATGAAAATAAGACTGACATCTCATTTTAACAGATATATTTACCAAAATTACATAAAATTTAATTGAAATACTAAAGAATATTTTAATTGAATAAAATCCTCATTGGCTTCCACCACGGCCTCCAGACGAGTTAGGAATCTCCTGCAACACTTCTAGACGGCGAATGCTCCCATAATCCTTGCCTTCGATTCATCTTTGGTATTACAAGGAGTTATATTGCTCTCTCGCTCAACTGCGCCCGATAAATAATAATCTAGGGAGTTGCAGTTTCGGGGAGTTAAATGGCCTGATGTTAGGTGTCATGTGGTCGCAGAAATTGTCTCACAGCCATGACTGGATGCTCTTGCATGTGTGGAATGGTGGAGATTCCTGTTGCTGGACATAGGGTCATCTAGCAGTCACCCTCCTGATCCAGGTTAGTACTACTTCTTTCAGGCACAAGTGATCACTTGGAACATGATGTTGACTGGATAACTGATTGTTATCACTTTCGGTAAATGTACACATATTAAACTATCCTCACATTGACACCCAAACATTCTGAAATGTTTCTATTAGATCTTCCGGCGCGAATGTCAAGCAGCACAGCATGTCATTTCCAAATTTCGGGCAGAGTGAATTGTGTCATAGTGCTGTTTTTCTGACAGACGGTGCCCAACGTACCCTACTATACTGTGTCGTCGGCAAAATCAAAAACAAACAATGCGCATGCGCGAAATTACAAATATGACATGGCGACCATTTATCCATCACAGGCTGTATATACATACATACACAGATAATATATATTTTTTTCTTTCATCCTTTTATTCTCTTACTTGTTTCAGTCACTTGACTGCTTCCATGCTGGAGGACCTTCTTTAGTCTTATTCTTTGTAAGCCTAGTACTATTCTAACGATGGTTGGGGAACAAACTCACACACACTCACAAACACACACACACACACACACACACACACACACACACACACGCACAAACACGCACACACGCACACGCACATATATATATATATATAGAGAGAGAGAGAGAGACAGAGAGAGAGATTTAAATGTATACGATGGGCTTCTTTCAGTTTCTGTCTACCAAATCCACTCACAAGGCAGGAAATTATAGTAGAAGACACTTGCGCAAGGTTCCACACACTGGAACTGAACCCAGAACTATGCGGTTGGGAACCGATTCTTACCACATAGTCATAAATATATATGATAATATTTATGACCATACCTTAGGCATGAGCTGTCAACTCACTTTTGTCCTTTATTCAAAATAGATACAGTATTCTAGTCTTAGTTTTAGTAGTTGATATAGACAAAATTGAATTGGACATGAATTGCAATCCCTTACAGCCTTATAATCCCAATGCGATTCTTGAAAATGTATTCTATTCGTAGCTACAATACCGACAATATGAATTTCTGATATGATCTTGCTGTTAAAATATTTGAGAAAGATTATATTAATGTGTCCTATGGTTAAAATTCCATTTAGTTATTTGTGCCGCTGAAGATGGCACTGCATTTAAATTGATGTAATGATTGCATTGTTCAATTAAATGAAGCCGCTTGAAACGGTCGTACAGCATCACTACTTGATATCCTGTTGCTTATTTTCTAAGTAACATCATCTTCAAAAGTGTCACCTTGCGCTGGCATTCCTGCCACTTCTGAACTCCAGCCTGGAAGTGGTTTTCCGTAAATGAATGGAGAACCTTCTGCAATTCAGTCTGGATCTCGATAACGGTGTTAAAATAGCGCGATATTTGAGATTCATTTTAATCTTGGGGAAGAGATGGATGTCTGCATGTGTTAGATCTGGTGGATAGGGCGAGTTGGAAGCGATATCATGTTTCTGCAAGAAACTCATGTATGAGGATAGATTCGCGAAGAATCCAATTATTCCTGTTCCACAGATCCGGTCGCTTTCTCAGAATGTCCTTCCACAAAGGTTTCAAAATATCGCGGTAGAACTTTCGATTGATGATCTAGCACTCGGAGGCGAATTCTCGATGCACAATACCACATTTGCGGGGGTGATGCTCGTAGTATATCTTCCAGATCACCCTTCGTCTTCTAGGGACATTCTTCCTCTTTTGAAGCGTCCGTGCCACTCGAAACAATGCGTACGGTCCATTGCCTCGTCGCTGTAATCTTGCCAAAGCATGTGCAATGTCTCTTTTGCAGACTTCCCAAGTTTGATGTAAATTTCAGATTGGCTCTTTGTTCCTGTCCATGACAAAATCGGAGACGTACCGCATGAGCGTGATTACAAACACAAATTTGACAACTTGTAAAGTAAACATAGCAATGTCACTTGGCCCACTGCCTCATGAGGGACACGGCTAGCTTTCACAGTGCACGCACTCACTTGGAGTGCTGCAGAACTAGTCCTCGAACCCTTTGATAGCACTTCATATATATATATATATATATATATATATATATATATACACAAATATATATGTATATATGTACACATGTACACATATGTGTGCATGTGAATGTGTGTGTGTGTCTGTGTGTTTGCGTGTGACTATCGCAACAGATTCCGAATATTTTTACGTTTTTGGTAAAAATATTAACCATAACTACAACTATTTTGTGCAAAATGAATTCTCAAAAATAATTCGTAAACTGCCATAACAGCACGAACCTAACTATATATGGATTCGCAGAGCGTGTTACATTAGCTGCATTTACTTTTCTCAACGCATACTTACATAGATTCATATATTTATACTACATGCATACGTGCACATACAACTATACATTCACACACATGTAACATATATATATGTATATGTATATATATATATATATATATATATATATATATATATATATAT
>NC_068988.1:33650498-33652384 GCF_001194135.2 Octopus bimaculoides
TATATACATATATATGCATGTATACATGCGCGCACGCACACACACACACACACACATATGTGTGTGTGTGTGTGTGTGTGTGTGTGTGTGTGTGTATGCGTGTGTATGCATTTGATTACACACATCCGCGTAGTACATTGCGTATGTATGGAGATGCGTGCGATGTATTATTTTCATTTTGATTTTCCTTACATTCATAATTTTGTGAGAAGGGAACTATAGTGCAGTTTTGAAATTCATCAATCTGCCTGCCTGGCTGTGCCTAATTGAAAAACTGCGAAAAATATTGGGCGAATGTGGGAACAGGAATGATAATTTGATGAAGAAAGCGCACATGATTGGAAAGAAGTATACAGAAAATTGGTGTGTGCTAAATGAAAAGAAGTCGGGCAATTTTTCAGGAACTTGAAGAAGAAAATAAGAAAAAATTGAAAATAAGTAACGAGTGAATGGAAAATATTTTTTTTAAATATCTAATCATATGTATCAATTTAAAAATGCATTTTCATGTTTTATCATTTTTCATTCCAATTCTTTCTTCCATTTAAAAGATAAAGAATTTACATTTATTTTATTATGTTTTACTTCATTTTATTTTGTGATATATTTTTTTTAATTTGTTGTGTAAAAATAATAAAGGAAGAAATAGATATCAGAATAGTTATTACAATTTTTCAGGGTAAAAGAAACATCTTTGTCAATGTATTTCTTGATAAATAACTCACCAAAACCACCACTGTTGGAAGGTTGTTTTATATAAAAAAAAAGATGTTTTATATACCAGACATTGCGTGACTGCTGTCCATTTGAAATAGAATCCAAGTTAAAGAGTATTTTTTTTATTATAAACATTTTTATATATTTTCACTTTATGTTTTCTCACAGAATATCATAGTACTTGTAGGATGTTTCGAAAATTATGTTGCTTTAGTCACGCAATCGAAAACCGGGGGTAAAAATAAGAAGCAAAATCAAAACAAAAAAGAAATCAAAATCTTAAAATACAAATGTGTATGATTGATTAGTTTTTCTTTTTCATCGTTTTCATACTTACATACACTGAAATACACAAGATTATAAACTCCAAATGTATAGACATACACGCCTGAGCGTAATCATTCCAGCATATACGAAGACAGAAATAGGCGTATCCATACTACTTTAGCATGTGTGCATAGATGTATGCATACGCATACACCTAAGAGTACATGTATTTTAATGCATGTATCTATATATTTATATGTATATATACCTATATATCTCTTTCCTCAAAGATATTTAACCCTAAAAGTTTTTCTTCCATTTTGCCAGTGTCTTTCAAATGGATATGTGTGTGTGTGTATGTGGGTATATTAGTGTATATATTTGTATGTATGTATATATATATATACTCTTTACTCTTTTACTTGTTTCAGTCATTTGACTGTAGCCATTCTGGAGCACCACCTTTAGTTGAGTAAATCGATCCCAGGACTTATTCTTTGTAAGCCTAATACTTATTCTATCGTTCTCTTTTGCCGAACCGCTAAGTTACGGGGACGTAAATACACAAGCATCGGTTGTCAAGCGATGTTGGGGAGACAAACACAGATACACAAACATATACACACATACATATGTACATATACATATATAAGACGGACTTTTTTCAGTTTCCGTCTACCAAAGCTACTCACAAGGCTTTGGTCGGCCCAAGGCTATAGTAGAAGACACTTGCCCAAGGTTCCACGTAGTGAGACTGAACCCGGAACCATGTGATTTTTAAACAAGCTACTTACCACACAGCGACTCCTTCTCATGTGTATAAAATATATACATACATATGTATATATATATATATATATGTACACATATGTATATATACATATTTATACACATGTATATAT
>NC_068988.1:33652560-33656161 GCF_001194135.2 Octopus bimaculoides
CATATGAATATATATTACCTAACATAATGCAATACCTTGCAATATAATTTTTATTCATTCCAAAATTATTATTTAGTGACAAAACAAAACACATTTTTAAGGTTCATTTGTATTGTATATATTTGTGTGTGTTTATGTGTTTGTGCGCGTTAGTGGAAGCATAACATAAACAGAATATGTATTTCAATGTAAAATAAATATTTGAGATATAAAAATGAAATAAGCCAAACTCAAAACAATAGTTTAAAATAGGCATTAAACATCCAAAATCTGATAGCATGCAGAAATTACAGGAAAGAAAAATCTAAATAAATAGTAAAAACTTAATATGTTGTTAGAAATATATATATATTTCATCTCAAAAAAGTATTATGTTAATATCATTTTCGTACAACGTTGCAGATTTTGTGGAATGTATGAGACTGATGGCTTCAATCAAATAGTTTGGTATAAGGTATTTTGTGTAGGTGGAAGAGTCTTTCTAGTCCTTCTAGTCCTCTTTAGTAAGCCAAGCCTTGAAAGTGTGTCGGTTACTTTTAGAATAATCTTAGAAAAGGAATTTGTTTTAAATTGTGATAAGGAAAAAAGACACGACTAATTGAAATATTAAGTGAAACATAACAAAGAGCGGACACATTAGATACGACAGGAGGATAAATAATTTGAAAAAAACCTTTGGATTTTGAGTTAAAGCTGATTGCATATTACCTGGTTTTCAGATGCCGTCGCCCAAGCAGAATACGATGGGTTACTGAAAGGTTGTTCAAGTTGGGTAAAAGAAAATACAGAAGGATCTGTTGATGATGATTTATTCAACATATTCCCCTCCCAGATTCACACACTTATCGGAGCTGTCCTTCAGATTCTCTATGCCGTCTAATAAAACTCGGAATTTTGGGTAAAAGAAACTGTTTCCACAAACTGGGGTAGGAATTCAGTATACTCTGATGGTACCACAAACCTTATTTGCCATTACGGCGATATCGCATTGTGGCGTCATTGTCATTTTGTAATTCTATCAATTCCTACTAAACGTCATCCACGCAATCGACTGCATCGATCTCAAACAGATTGCTATACCAATTTGGAATATTCAGTGCAATAACATCTTGAAATCGCTCCACCATGTTATCATGCAATGATTCTAAAAGCTGCGATATGTAGTTAAATCCTCATCAACTAATTCATCTTTCAAAGAATCAAGTTGTGGAAATTGATGGAATAGATGTTTTGATATGTTAGTCTTATACAACACCAAATTTGAAATGAAGGTAGTGATAAGTGATTTACAAAAAATGAGTGTTTTTCTCTTTCCTTGCAATAACTCATTCACATCATTTAATTCGGTGAATATATCACAAAGAAAAAAGATATCGCACCTTGCAGCCATCAATGAAGTGGCTAGTGGAATATCTCCAAAAACAGATATGATTATATTGAACAGTTCAACAAAGCGTAAAACACAGTTTCCTTTTGACAGCCACTGAACTTCGGTATGGTATAAAAGTTTAATATGGTCCTCATTATTTCTCAGACAGAGTTGACGGAAAATTCGACCAGACAAATGACTAGACTTCAATATGTTCACAGTCTTGATAACTAACTATAGCGCATCATTCAACATACCATTCATATTTTTTGCCACTAAATGCTGCCGTTGTACCGAACAATGAACAGTTAGTATTTGGTGGTACATTTCACGCTTTAGGAGAGAAGAAAAAACCTCTGTATTTTCCTATCATCGAAGAAGCTTTATTAGATGCACAGGCAAAAATATTGCGAAGTTGGAAATTATGTTAAAAAAAGAAAGACTTGAGAGTGTGAAAAATATTTGCATCCTCTTCTATCAAGTGGCAATTTCTCTGTGAACAGTATTTCCTGAAAAGGTTGAAGGTACTCGCTGAAAAACCGAACGTATACCATCATCAAACATTGATTTCTACAACAATTGATGCATCCACTGCATCAAAATTCAAAACGCTGGAGAACATTAATGAGCTTATATTTGGCATTGTTAGCCATTTCATCGATACTTTGAGAAATTGTGTTATTACTAAGTGGAATCTTCTTCATAATATTATCGGAGTTTACGTGCATAACGGCTGACAAAATCTCTTCGATAGCTGAGCCCAGAAATGTCTTTTTTTTCCAATTGTGTGAAACTTCCCAGACTTAGCAATACGCAATGCAATGTTGTACAATACAATCAACCTATTTACTAGTTTCCTGGAGTAGCGTATTGAATATTGGTATTTACTTTTTGAAAGAGGAACTCAGTTGCAAAAAGTATGATAACGGCTTGTACTTCTCGTCAGAATGATTTGCATCAAAGTGATACTTCATGTGTGAAGGTTTCATTACTTCGTTGGTCAATGTTTGATGGCAAATAAGGCACATTGGTAGCTGACAGTTCTGAGGAGAGGGAATAAATCCAAGCGATAACTAATCACTATTGTACTGTCAGCAAATTTTCTTGACTAGAGGCATCAGTAAAGGGGAAATGTGAAAACTAATTTCTACAGATGGCGTCAGAAAGGCAGTATGGTATTCCCAAAGAGAAGAAGTCAATAGAGCAGTGTCAGATGACATGTCTTTACTGGTGCAAATACGGGTCTAATTCGTTTGGCTGCCAGCATTCCAAAAGTTAAAGTTTATCGAAAATTTTTAAATTTGGCACATCAGAGTACCTTTCCAAGTTAAATTGCTGGAGTTATTCAACTTTTTCCAGAACAATGTTTTTAAAAAGTTATAGAGGTTTAAATTTCGATCATTTTCACCCAGTCAAGAAACATGATTTTAAAGCTGTCATTTTGTGCGTGACTGCACGCTTTGTCAACATCCTGAAAATAGCAGTTGTGTATCGATATGAAACCACAGAATTACGCACGACATATAACCCCTCATTTTTTTTTATTTTTCGGAGTTTTCGGGAAAATTTTTCGAATTTGAATTCTACACACGGTACTTAATACGATTATGCCAAAAAAATTGTAGTGGAGAGTGATTTAAGGCCTAGGCCTATTTGATTACTATGACACTGCGACAAAAATATTCGATCGATAAACAAGTCCGCGTTTTTAATACAAATGATTGTCTCATACGAGCAGTCAAATCCATAAAAGTGCATCCTTATTCTAGGCATGCCTGGATATCAGTAAATACAGACTTAATTTCTAAAAATTCATTGTCACCCACCAAAAATTCATATCGCCGTCAAAATCTCAAATCACCTACCATTTTCTAGAAAGTCGCCCACTTGTAAGTTGAAATCGCCCACCGGTGTGCAATATCGCCCAATTTGGGAAGCTATGGCTTAGCGTTTTATTATAATATGGCCGCAAATCTTCCAAAGGACATTTTGCACATGGACCACTCTCTCCCTCTGCTCTCTCTCTGCACTCTCTCTCCCAACTTTCTCCCTGTCTCACATAGACTTATACATATATACATAAATATATTTATATATATATATATATAAATATATATATATATATTTAAGAATTTAAGGAATGGAGAAAACGCATGTTATAATTGCATACTTTATTCCTACACATGTCTCAAAGGATTACAACCTGTGTGATCCATAGGGATCTTTGATATT
>NC_068988.1:33656782-33657288 GCF_001194135.2 Octopus bimaculoides
TATATATATATATATATATATATATATATATATATATGTGTGTGTGTGTGTATCAGTATGCATGCATGTGTATTTATGTATGCATGTACGCTCTCACACATTTATGGGTATGCGTTGTCCAACCCCCTATCCGGCAGCGTCCAATTCTCTAACGGTTTTTTTTTCAAATGAATCAACTCATGAGCTTATCCATCTATTGTTTTCATAATCGGTCATAATGTCTTACGTTTAAGATGATTCCCATGTTTTCCCTGATGAGAAGGTTACAATTTTAATATCAAAGATCCCTTTGGATCACACAGGTTGTAATCCTTTGAAACATATGTAGGAATAAAGTATGCAATTATAACATGCGTTTTCTCCATTCCTTAAATTCTTAAATATACTCAAATACCCAAAATTTCAAGGAGTCCCTGCCTTAAAAACAGGAACTAAACGACAGTTATTTTGTGTTCTTTGCTACTTTGGTTTCTATTAACCCATTTATTCTATCAGAAGAATTTTTA
>NC_068988.1:33657518-33659167 GCF_001194135.2 Octopus bimaculoides
TGTTTGTTTTCATTAAGATTTAATGTCTCGTGGAAACAAAGGCCGTACATGTATACACTTAGATACCACATCGAATAACTTTGGTTATATTTAATACAAGAATTAAACGATGCCTTTCATCACCACGTTTTAAATTAACACTAAAGGATCATGTTTCTTGAAATGAATTGTATCTATTTTTAAATGCTTTAAGTTAGCTGATAAATAAGTGAACATGCGTTGAAATACCTGGCATATATTGATTCGTTTTTCTCATTTGTTGTGTAAGTGTTGTAAATGTTTAGTTAAAATAAATTCCTTTTTTTTTTTCAATTTTCGTAATAAGAATACATTTTGCTTGTGGTATTATTCGTCACAAAATAGGAATGCATTTTTACTATAGATAATCAAATATATTATTTCATTTAACCATCATGCTAAAGTAAGTATTTAGTGCACGTGCATATCTAAAAACGTACATACATATAAACACACACACAGATACACACACGCGCGCGCGCGCTTTATATATATATATATATATATATATATATACATATACATAAAGCACGCATACAGTCACACATGTATAACGAAGTATTCCGCAAAAAACGTAGCTTGTGATAAAAAATAAAGCAAGAAACATATACTGTAAAAGTGAATAAAAATTCATTAATCAGTTGGAAAATGTCATGGAATACTTATCGACTGAAAAACTGATAAATAGTTTCTTGTTTTCCTTCTTCAAAACAACTAAATATGAACATGGAAACCTACATATAAAACACATACAATGAACACAGAGAGAGAAACATCGAGTAATATAAATACATGCAGATGCGTAACTTAGCATCACCCGATAGGTGCGTGGTGTATTTACTTTTGCATGGCTCAATGTACACACACATACACACACGCACATACACACACACATACAGAGAAACGTAAATACAAACACATACACAAATGCACGTACACGTATACACGCACACGTATACACGCACAGACGCACACAAACACACGCAAACACGATCGCGGGTGCACGCACAGAGAAACGTAAACGCACATATGCACAAACCCACGCACTTCCATACACATACACATGCACACAAACACGCACACTGGCACACACACACACAGGTATATATACACCTTTCAAATAACAGAAAACAATGTCAATGAAATAACATCACTACAGCTCTTACTTATGTAAAAACATAATTACAGAAGTATGATAATAGTGTTTAAAAATTATATCGGTGTACGAATTTCAGATTTCAAATACAGTCTCCCATAGGTCAAAAATTCAAAGATTCTGAAAGAAAAGTAAAAAGGAAACAAAGGGAGACAGGAATATACAGATAAGCTGCAGGAATCAATATATATATAATTTCAATAATTACAACAATAATTATAATAATCATAGCGACAATAATAATAATGAACAGAAATTTCGAAAACTGGAATAATAATTATGAGTATTAGTTTGGGGAATAATGTTTAGCACTTTCATCAGCATAGAACGTTGCAAGATTTCTAGAGTAACTTCACTGTCTGTGTTTAGATGGCGGTCAAGTTTAAATTTCTTAGAGCAGTACACTACGAGATTTGAAACGAAATTATGAAACATCAAAAACTATGTGTGTGTGTGTGTGTGTGTGTGTGTGTGT
>NC_068988.1:33659355-33663087 GCF_001194135.2 Octopus bimaculoides
GTGTGTGTGTGTGTGTGTGCGTGTGTGTGGGTGTGTGTGTGTGTACACAGAGAAAGAGAGAGAGAGAGAGAGAGAGAGAGAGAGAGAGAGAGAAACATATATATATATGTATATGTATGTTTATGTATATATAGGCTATAGGGGCCGGCGTAGCCGTGTCGTAACAAGTTTGCCCCATGACCAAATGTTTCCGGGTTCATTTCCAAAAACCATCTGCCCTGATGTGGCAGGAGGCAGAAACTGAAAGAAGCCCACCGTTCACATATATACACGCACACACACACACTACTCTTCTCGTAGTGTATGAGACGGTGGGACAATAACTGTCACAAAGTGGATTCTGCACTCATGCACAATTCAACTATACGCATAGGTAAATCGGAATAGAGGCCATCTATTGATTTGCAATATCTTACTTCCTGGGTGACGATCATTAGTACGTATTTTCTAATTTCAGTAAGTAATGCTGCTTAACCGTAATCATTGGTCACTCATATCTGTGTTTAATGCAATCTATTTCTGCAAATTTTCCACAGATTAGACCAGAGTTATTTAACCAATGACCAAATGTATTTCATACCAGCATTTTCGTATGTGCAACAAACTGAGAATTCAACCCGCTCTTCTTAAAGGCAGACAGTCATTATATGATTGCATGACATATTTGTGGTTCTAACTCTGAGTGTTGGATTTAAATGAAAATAATAACCACTGAATCTAAGTCGAATTGTAACCTATTGCATATAAACTGAATGTGACAATGTATTACAATAAAGTGTAAACACATTTCTGAATGTGGAATATTTCCGACTGAAATAAATCGGTCAATCAGACCGATGTTGTAGATAAGCTACTGCATCCACAAAAATAGTATCACCTCAACTCACTGTTGCCCTACAAGAAACATCTTGCAACATTTGTAGATAAGCAACAGCAGGATTGCACTAATAGATACTGAGGTAATAGAAACATCAGTCATTATAATTTATATATAAAAATCATACCGATCTATATGCTCTCTCAAAGTATTTCTCTATATAATTCTAGATATTGTTAGAAGGAAATGGGTGAAATTTTGGTAAGGTTCATCTGAAGACGAATATTAGGGCAAGGATATAGCTATGTATGTAAAACGACTGACCTAAAACTATCTGGTTTCAATTTAGCAGACTCATAAGAGCGTTAGACAAACTGCCCTCTCGTATATTTATGCTACTGTACAACTTGGTTTCAAACCCCGCCGTGGTAAACGTTGCCTTTCTTCATTTTGAGATAGACTAATAATATACGAGTGAAGTCACGTAGGTGACATATATTTTTTGTTCTTACATTTAGAGATGTGCTACACACAGATGTCCTAATGTATTCGATGAAAACTTACAAAAGCACTGGCCCTGGAAACGATAAGATATGGCCTGAAAGAACATGAGAATGTGAAACAAGTGTTGAATCCTTTGAAAAAAATATCTTTCGAACTGCACGTAAATCAATAAACGACATTTTCTGGCGCTGGGTCCTTCAGAATTAATGCTGCGGAAATTTTTACGAAAGAAATTCCGCATGAAAACATTTAAATGTAACTGGAAAAGGATTATCTGCACGATTAACATAACCTCATTAATTCAACGAAAATTTTGCTATTTAATATTTGCTGACAAAGAAACATTAGTAGTTAGTCATCAGGCGTGATAGCCGTATATGAGGCGTTCAAATGCCACATGAATTTGAAAAATATGAAAGGGATTCTCTAAAGGGTAATACCCGGCTGTGCATCTGGAATTCTTCGTGTCATTACGCCATTCTTTTTATGAATACCTTATTGATTATCAAAGTTCTTTACTAATGCAGAAATATAACTTAAAATCCTCAACTTAAACGATTGCAACAAGTAGAGTTTACTCTATTTCAGAGAGAATATGTATTCAGCGTTTCATTTCGTGCTCGGATTTCGGAATTTTCAGTTCAAAAATTTTCGATAACAGATTGATGAGAAGACAAGGACTCGTTTCTTAGATTTCGTGGCTGTCAGATTTTAGCTTTCTTAGATTTTTCTTTTATGTGGGTATTTAAAGAACAAAGTATATTAGACTAACATTCAAACAATACATAGCTTGAAGGCTAAGATTAATAATATCATTAAAGTTGTAACTTGAAATTATAACTTCAGAACTACCTCGAATTTTTTATACGAAATGGCATCTCAAGAATAATCATTTTTTTAAAAATAGATAAATATTTCTTTTAACCTGTTCTTACATTAATTATACAATATGATTTCTTCAAATATACGAATTTGATATAATTCAAATCATTTTTAATTACACAACATGGATGTGAGATTATGTATGTGTGTGTGAAAGTGTGCAAGTGAAAATATTCGGCCTGGGCCTTCCCAAACCGAATATTCTCGATTTTGGTATAGTTTGAAGTATTTATTGGTTGAAACTCTTTTTTCAATAGCATTGTCGTCCATCGTGTGATACTCAACCAGGCTCCTTACGCAGTACTTTCAATGTACAACGTACGTCCTTCGAGGTTCGGACGTATTGTATAGTTCTGTCTTCATTTGTCACACTAAATATTTTCGTCCTAAGTATATAGAAAACGTGACAGGCAAACAAAACAATGTGACTGTCATTTCATCGGGCGCACTGTATACACCTTATAGGGAAATATTTATGTGTATGTGAGATAATATTGCTAAAAGTTATCAAAATGGAAAATAGATCTTATGAAATTTGGGAAAAGGATATCAAAAATAATTACGCAATAATTACACGATTTATCAGTTTCGCACATCACGTTCGCTTTTAAATATGAATTTCTTTAGTGGTCGGAATACATTTTGAGAAAGTTTGTCTACCGCAATATCTGCAGGCAAATTCATGAGTGTTATTGATCATTTTGTTATTGTTGGTCTATACACATACATCGTACATATAAATATAAAATGTAATATTATAACAAATCTCTCATTAAAATGGTTTCAAATAAAAATTTCTGCCAAAACTATGATAATGTATCTAAGAAATATTAAAATAATGCCCAATATTTCACATTCAGTATTACAATGAAGAAAGTAGACCTCTTCATTTTACTAATAAGATACCTTTGTGATACCTCTGTACTTGAGCACACCAAAAATATGCATACGTATATGTGAGTGTGCGTGCGTGTGTGTGTGTGCGTGTAAATATTAAAAAATTATAGTATAGATATTAAATAATTATGGCATAAATAGAAAAGAATATAGTATAAATAGACAGAATATGTATTTAATCTGTTAAAATGACAAAATGTATTTTAGCTGTGAAAATAAGAAAAAATAACTCTAGTATATCATTTACTGGAAAATTATATAGTCTAAATAATTTAAATCTAAAATACGTAGTATACATAAGTTAAGCTAAATTTCTATAATTTAATCTCTTTTCCTTAATTAATTTATTTATTTAAAAAACTTCTTAGTTTAATATTATTCTAAGTATGTAATACACTCAATAAGATCCCATGCTAATATACACATTTAACTACTACAAATTATATCTACAACAATTACTATCATAAAATAGGGTTTATATATATCAACAAATCAGCTAAACTTATTATTATAATAATAATAATTATTATTATTATTATTATTATTATTATTATTATTATTATTATTATTATTATTATTGTTGTTGTTGTTGTTGTTGTTGCTGTTGCTATATATAAACCCTATTTTATGAT
>NC_068988.1:33664670-33669670 GCF_001194135.2 Octopus bimaculoides
AACACCAGGACTTACAAATATATATATCATACAGAAAATTGCACTACTGGGTCCTGCACACATTCTACGCAAAACACTTTCAATACATAAACATAAGAGCACCACAGCAAACCACAGCACATACCCAAGGCGCACAGAGCTGCGCTCGGTAGTGAAGTGAAAGCACGTTATAAAAATAAAACTACTGAACAATAATAATAATATTAATAATAACAATAATAATAATAATAATAATGATAATAATAATAATAATAATAATAATAATAATAATAATAATAATAATATAGACCAGAATATAATTAAGTGTACATGTAGTGATACAACCAAAGGTAAATTTCAAAATAAATGTAATTTGGAGGATGTAGTATATAAATGTGTAGTGACTTTGATTGGTGATAATAATAGAAATAGGTATAAGTTAAATAATATTTACATAGGGTCGACTTCTGATAAAATTAAATTACGCGTGACTCAACATATGCAGTCTTTTAAGAATAGAAGTTTAATTAATTCTACTGACCTTAGTAAATATATATGGGAACTAAAATCTAAAAATATTAAGTGCAATTTAAATGGGTAGATAGTTTGTAAGGTAGTAATTTTTGTTTATTATGTACTAATGAATTTAAGGAGATATTATTAATTCCCTACATGAACATAAAATAAATATTGACATACGTTAAATTACTTATATAATAAGTTTAGCTAATTTGGGCATATATATAAACACTATTTTATGATACTAATTGTTGTAGATATAATTTGTAGTAGTTAAATGTGTATATATTGGGTATATTACATATTACATATTACACGAGATTATATTGGGTATATTACATATTTAGAATAAGATTAAACTAATAAGTTTTTAAATAAATAAATAAATCAAGGAAAATAGATTACATTATAGAAATTTAGGTAAACTTAAATATTACGTATTTTAGATTTGAATTGTTTAGACTTTATAATTTTCCAGTGAATCATATACTACAGTTATTTTTTTCTTATTCTCAGAATTAAACTACATTTTGTCATTTTAATAGATTAAATACATATCCTATTTATTTATTCTATATTTTTTTTCATATTTACGTCATATTTACACGTGATGTATTTCTTATAGACGCTAAGTTCTTTGTTTTACGTTTCAAATCTCAGTTTAACAGAAATTCTTCGGTAAGATCAGTTATGTTTTCATTTTAAGTAATGTTGTTAAATACTTTTCGATTATTTATTGTGAAAAAGTATTATTCTATATTTATTTGATAATTTATTATGAATTTAGACACGTAGGTTGTTTTTATTATCATTATGTTTTTTTTTATGTTTATTATTCTTATGATTATTACAGACCTGAAGAGTGACTATATTTTTATATCGAATCAAATTATTTAACGCGCGTAGTTTTTTTAATATTATTTGCTATTTATTGATTATGTAATTTATTGATTTTTGGAATAGGGTTATTTGTGGTATATTTGTTTTTCTAGACGTTTTGAATGACATTTTTCATCGTTGAATTTGTTAATAGTTGGTTTGTCTTTAAATTATATATGTATCATATATATATGGATATATTATCCGGTCAATACCATGGGGGCTTTCAGTTATGTTCCAAATGTTAATAGTCACTTACACTGTAAATTCCTCCGATGGGTAATTTTGTGTTCGCTTCCACGTATGGCAGTATATGTTGGAGTGTATATTAGTAATCGTTATAGACATATAGGAGAGTGAGACCTGTTCATTTTCAAGATTTATTTCGTCTTATTCTATAATTTGATACAGCATATTTTTATAGTTGTTACGACTTACACATGTTTCCACTGCGCAAAGTACGGGCAGCTGTAGGTGCAACAACAATATTTTGTGTGCAACTTCTTCAGAGTCATTCCATTTGCCTAATTTCAAAGCGAACTGACTACGGTTAGTTGTTTGTTAGTTTATGTTTTGGTGGGAGGAAGTAGGCAAACGTTGTTTTGAAACTGAAATTTGGTCTGTTTGTGAGCTTATGAGGGGGATCCCGGTTTAACACAGGGTACTGTTCGAAGTAAAGGTTCTACCTAACTAGGTGAATGTTGATGGTGTTGTTCTTGAGGATCACTAGGTCTCCATATTCTATATCGTTATGATCATCATATGTATATATATATATATATATGCACGAGGTTCGCATTCAAAGGCAGGAAGTCATAGGCAAATTTGAGGATAAAAGTTATTCGTTCCAATTCGTTCGAACTGAGACTCTACCAGAGTGCAATTTTCATGTCATTCACTGCTCCTGTCTTCTCTGCTGTAATGCATTCCGTATTCATATGGAATTGTTCGCTTTTGCACTTCATGTAGAATCAGATCTCTTCTCATCTTTCCCCTGGCCTCTGACCACCATTCACCTGTTGTTACACCCAGTCCCTACCTGCTGGCCTCAGTGCATTCCGTTATTTCTCTGGGTTTCCTTTGCTGCATCCGCTCAACGATAGACTTGAGTGGTAGTGGCGACAATAGAGTGAAACATTAATATGACCTGGTGGGATACCAAGCTAATTACTTGTGTGCATTTGGTGATTTTGGCCTCCATATCCTCCACTGTGTTAGCACTGATATCGTAGATCAACATGGACTAGAGATTTTTTGGGATTAACATAAACTGTAAACATCCAACGATGTAGCGGTGAAGCTACACTGGTTTATGACCTGAAGACAGTTACCCACTGTTTGTGTACATACACGCGTACGCACGTACATACAAGCACGCACATACACACACACGCACGCACGCACACACACGCACATATATATATATATACGCTCAGGGGAAAATTATGGAGAGAGGAAATTAAAAATTGCAGAGTGTTGTTAACTTCTGATAATTCGCATCAGTTGTGGAAGTTAGTTGTAATTGCAAATTGAAAATTGAAAACAAAAAGTGAAAAGAAATTTCAAATAAATTTCAATATATGATGTGCACAAATGTCGTGTTTTTGTTGTGTTTCATTGTTTCGTATTTCATCACGCATCATCTCTTTTTTGGCTTATCATCTTTTCGCATTAATACTATAGTAAACAATAAATTGCATTGCGTTGCACATTCTGATGTCAAACGCTCTAACATATTTCAATTAAGATTTAGTTTAATTAGTACATTGCGCTAGTCACATGTTTATGAAATAGCTCCTCTAATACAAATATAAAATAAAGTTCGCTTTAAATTTCTTTTCAAGACAAGCATCGAAAATAATATTCAACCATTATAAAAGCAAAACGCATTTGATAATAATTTTTTTGTTCTTGATGTTAAAATGGCAAAGTAGAAATTAAAAAAATATATCCAAAGCTATAAAAGGCATATATTTCCAGACAAAATCTAATATTCTTGTTAAATAATGTAAATGATGAAGTATTAAATGCCAGTCATCCCACTAAAAATATTAATAAAATTAAAATATAAATTTTAAAATGTATTGTGTGTTGTCATGATCGAAAATAAATCACTCAAAATTATCTTTGGAGACTTTCAGCTCTATGTTTCCTGATGATATCATTATTGTTTTATGCAGTATGTTGTCAAGTCTTACTGCCATTTATTTTATATTAACATGGGAATATTAGTTCTGGACTAATATCTAAGTAATATACATCAATCTGTTTCGAATACACATTTATAGTTTACAGTTTTTAACATAGGCCTGTTTAATATCTTCTAGTGCTGATAGTGTAAATTATTTGGAACAGAATTTGAAAATATCTGTAAAGAACCCTGCATTATGTAATACATGGAACTATTAACTTTATTACAGAATTTTATTCAAGGTAGTACATAGTTTTTGAGAACAGTTGAAATTAGCCTTCATATTTTTTTCCTTACTCCTTTAGGATTCTAGGTTTCTCATTAATCATATCTGCTTAATACAGATATTTAGTATGTTAAATTTTCAATGACCAATATAATATAGATCTAAACGTCGTAATTCCAGAGCCGACCGTGAGGCATCTACATGATAACTACTCTTGCTAACAACAGTAACAAAGTATCATTAATACAGAACCGTTCCAGACACTATAAGATATGAAAAGTGTTCCTTAAATCACGAGTCATACATAATAGATAACATGACATGAGAGCAGAAAAATAAAATCGTATTTTAATTGTACAATCTACGATCGTCTGATTCTAAACCTTTAGATGAAAGCTTGAATACATCACTAAACTATGTGTTTTTCATTAACATTTCACGCAATACTTCCTCGGATTAAATTTTGAGTGTGGCTTCATGCTCCGTAGCAAACATAAAGACTAAAACAATATTTAGTCAGTATAGAGATGTACGTCTGACAATGAATAATGTACAAATGGGTACGGATCGTTCACAAGATTATTCACCATGCAATTCTTTAACATGAATTCTTCAAAGTACGGTATTTAAACTTTAAATTCTGTGTTTACGTTCAACGACAGCAACTGGAAGACTTCATCGATCATTGGATAAAGAGAGTATGTATTTATAAACCAGCATCTTTTCTTCATTGTTCATGTTCTTTCTAGTAAGCTTAGCCTTTCATTCTTTAGGAATCGAAACGATATTCACCTACAGAAGTTTAATTAATATTTATTTCTGTTTTGAAGTCGATGTGATTTGAACATATATCAGAAAACAATATTACAAAATATTCAAGGATATTAGGGACAATTATTAACCACTTAATGCAATGCTAATGCAAATGCTCCATTCTCCTGGAATGGGCATGTAGCTACGTTGTATGTATAATATTTGTATACAAAGACAGACAGGTTGATGGTTATGCATATGTATGTGTGTGTTTCCGTGTGTGAATTTTATATCTTTTATCTGTCCATTGTTTCAGGTATTTGACTGTATATATGCTGGGAGACTACCTTGAATAATTTTCAGTCGAACAAAATCGAACCCAGGCCTTCTTGTTAAGCCTAAAATGTATTATATCGTTAGGTTTTGCCGAAACGCTAGGTTTCGGAGGCATAA
>NC_068988.1:33672611-33673307 GCF_001194135.2 Octopus bimaculoides
TATATATATGTATGTACGTGTGTGTGTGTGTATGTGTGTGTGTGTGTGAGTGTGTATGTATGTATGTATGTATGTATGTATGTATGTATACGAATGGGTGTATGTGCATTTGTGCGTATTATAGTCCTTACTGTTGTTGAAATATAATCTAAAGCCTGTAGTTTATGGTTCATGCACGGAGTTATGGATACAAAATCTCCCTGTCCGTTCTCTTTTAACTTGTCTTTCAACTACCGTTTGTAGAGTATATTAATGAACATATATTAATTTACATATTTGCGGTATTAAGTGCCACATTTACTAGATCATATATTTCGTAAGCACGCCACAACGAGAATCAGAATCCCTGAAGCAAATGTAAATATTAATAATGTATTTCTGTCCCTGAAATAAGAATATTCACACATTCATTGTCAGCATTCTCATGCCTTATATGTGCAGAAAAAGAACTTTTGCATTTCCTGAAGAATCATTTCACGGTTTACCGAGCGCTCCACTCACAAAACTTACAGATTACTTCCTTAATGCATAGCGTAGGTTATTCCGCTGTTCTTCTATGAAGCGGAAATAAATTATGCTAGTGAATAGATTAACGCTTAACAGGAGTACTTAACTAAATGTTTTTTTTTTACTATTTGTAGTAAGAATTTTTTCGGATGTTACTATCCTATAGTGTCCAACATTTATCAATAAGTA
>NC_068988.1:33673652-33676485 GCF_001194135.2 Octopus bimaculoides
ATCTATCTATCTATCTATCTATCTATCTATCTATCTATCTATCTATCTATCTATCTATCTATCTATCTATCTATCTATCTATCTCTCTGTTCGATTGTGGATGCCTCATAGGTGGGTAGTATTAATTCTGAAGGAATAGATTGAGTACAAATAATTGATGGTCTAAGCAGGAGCAGCCAAAGGAGAAGTAGAAGTGGGAAAAGAAGAAGAAATAGAAGGGGGAGCGGGAGGGGGAGGAGAAAGAGAAGATGAAAGAGGAAGAGAAGTAGTAGTATGAAAAGAAGGGAGAGAAGGGGAAACCAAAAGTAATAAAGATCATCAATCTAACCCACAAAGAACAAACAGCAGACCAAATCAACATACTCTCCAAAGGACTAACATTTACACCCACCCTCAACGCCCCAACTACAACGAAATGAAAGAAAAGGTTGCAAAAATTCTGTAGAAAATTACAACTGGCCGAGGAAATATACGACAAATACCACGAATCGTTAGTCCGGAATAAAAGTAAATACACCCCATCAAAATGTAACAACAAGATTCTTGACCATTTCTGTGAATACATCACGAATTACCCATATCAACATATACACAAACAAAAATACAAACCGAACGTCAGCAAAAACAGAGAATCGGCTGAGCTGAACAGATGAAAGGATGATAAAACAATCACAATAAAAGAGGCTGACAAAGGGATTGCAGTAGTCGTAATGGACACGTTATATTATATATCCATATTAGAAGACACAACATAGAAGATACACTAGAGTCAGCAGAAAATGACGAGAAACCTAATAACAATATTAAACCTATATAGAGTAGGGCTCCGCGACAAGGAATAAGACTATATGACTAACTTCAATAGTAAATCCAGTCAATTCTACGATATTCCCAAGATACACTAAAGTATAAAAATAAGTAACGCATCCAGGGGAGCCACAGACATAATATTCAAGGTACCTATCGTAATGACCTCAAATTAAGACCCATAATAGCAGGCCTCGCATGCGAAACTCACCGCTTCATTGACTTTTTAGACACCCCCTTAAAGCCATTCTTGAAGCATATCAAAAGGTACATAACGAATCTCCCTGAAACAATAAATAAAAACACCCTACTAGTATCATTTGATGTAGTCAACCTCTATTCCAATATCCTTCACAGCCTAGGAATAGAGCCAATCCAATTTTGGCTTGAGAATTACTCCAATGAACTGCCATACCGCATCAACAAATAATTCGTAGTAGAAGAGCTAAAATTCATTTTATAGAATAATTTCGTCGTATTTAGCGACAACTTCTATCGACCGTTATATGGGGAACTGCGACGGGCACGTAAATGGCCCCCGCCTTTGCTAACCTATTCATGGGATACCTAGAAATCAATCTCTATCGTAAGGTACTAGAAAAATACGGAAACCCATTATCCCAGTACACAGAAAATAATTGGAAAAGATATCTAGATGACTGTTTCATTCTTTGGCACGAAAGTATAGAGGGACTTAAAGAACGTCAAGCACTTCTGAATGGACTTCACATAAACATTCAATTTATGGTGGGATATAGCCACGAATTTCTTCCATTCCTCGACATCCTCATTAAGAAATGCAACAACAAAATAGAAATAGACATCAACTATAAGTCCATCGACTCAAATCATTATCTGCCATTCAACGGTTGCCAGTCCGAAGACACTAGAATGAATATCCCCTACAACCTCACAAAAAATGTTTTGTAGTATTGTATATGATACAAGCGCCAGGAAACACGACTACATTAGCTGAAAGAATACACTCATTAGCAGGAACTAATTGATATAGGCTTTCGAATTGCCCTACAACTCAACATCCACGAACTCAGACATCCAGACTAAAGAAGGATATACAACCAAAAGCCCTAACATACATATCCACGCACAATCAACTAAAAAATTAGGCCTTCAGCACCATCGTCCAGAACATCCCTTTACTAAAAAGGGACCATAGAATGGATCAAATCCTGTAAACGCACACCATCATAAAGAACAGAAGACATCCCAAGTCAGTGAAAAGTCTTCTAACACAGGCCCAAGTACACTCGTCAACAACATCGAAACTGACAGTAAAAAGATTACAGACGACCTAACTGTGGTATATCTGTCAACCTAATTGAAGGATCGGAGTCCCCCTTCAAACAGGGTCAAAGTTTTCCAGTGAAAAAACAACTTCACATATGCTTCGAAAAACCTAATATATGTATTCACTTGCTCAGGGTTTCGAGAACAATATATTCGTCAAACTAAAAACAGTCTATGCCATAGAAAGAGAGTACATAGATCCCAGATTAAAATACGCGAGTACAAAAAAATAGACTAAGCGAGCACATCGACATTTCCGCCACTAAAGAATACACCAATTTTAGATAAATTTAGGAACTATAATCAGCTCATGAGCAAAGAAGCATATTCTATCGCGAAATATGAACCTATTTTGAATGCTGCCACGACAAGAATTTAGAACAATTCAAATCACTACAGGTGACTTTTAGTCCATTTGACCATTAAAGATTCCACGAACAATTTACTGTGTCGTAGCACTCCTGTGCTTTTCTTTTCCTTTCCTTCCTTTCTCGTTCTCCCTCTTCTTTCCCTACTTCTACTCCTCTTCCTCCTTCACATTCTCTTTCTCCTCTTCTCCCTTTTCTTTCTTCTTCTTTTTTTTCTTCTTCTTCTCCTCCTCCGCCTCCTTCGGCTGCTCCTGCTTAAACCATCAATTCTCTGTACCCAAACTATTCCCAGACTACAAGATATTCACAGACTATCCGAAGACTATGGAAATATTTACAAAACATTTCAC
>NC_068988.1:33679624-33681999 GCF_001194135.2 Octopus bimaculoides
TATATACATTCACACATATAATCAATCTTTCTTTTAATTTGCAATAAGTTTGAAAAGTCTGTTTGAATTCAATAATTGGAAGAATAATAATAGTAATAATAATAATAAAAAGAAGAACAGACAACAACATCAGCAACAACAACAATTATTGCAGTTACAACCGAAGGTATGTTATTAAACGGATTACAGAAAGACATTGTTTACTAGTAGCACATTGAGAAGGTAATATCTGTAGACAAGTGATGAAAAAAGGATAAGGCAGAGGAAGGAGCAAATTGTGAGAGAGAGAAAGAGAGAGAGAGAGAGAGAGAGAGAGAGAGAGAGAGAGAGAGAGAGAGCCGATAGAGTAGAGTGCATTGCGTATACAGGGATGTTACGGGTACAACATACAATGATACAGTAGAGATGCTTTATAAAAAGAAAGAAGATATTTAATCCTCACTATGTTCAATGCTTATTTGAATTGTTTTGTTGATAATTTTTCTTCAATATTACTTTTACTATTTATGCATGTGTGCTGTGCTTTTCATTCGTGATTTCATGTCAGAGAATAGAAATAAAAACTATATACATATATATAAAAGATATGGTAGGAACTTACAGAAACATTCAAACACAAATATAAAATGCTAGAACACGAAAGAATAAGACAAAGAAAGGACCGACAAAAAAGCGGTGAGAGCTATGATGGTGAAAGATGAAGAGAACGAAAAGCAAATCAAAACGCAAATTTATAAAACGGAAAGGAAATTTGGTCTTAAAAGAAATTGTTCTGAACAATTAATTTAATTTTTCTGTATGTGTGTGTGTATGTGTGTATATGTGTGTGTCAGTGTGCATATATATATATATATATATGTATGTATGTGTGTGTGTGTGTGTTTGTGTGTGTGTGTGTGTGTGTGTGTGTGTGTGTGTGTGTACATATATCTGCTGGCTCCTATGCACACACATACACACAAACATACATCTTGATTTTCGAACGTTGTTTCTTGCGGGGTCGTTGTCTCATTTTAATCTGTTCCACTTTTGATGTGTTTGTCTTTGTTTTTATAGTTATTCAATGCAGCTTACCTGGTAATGCAAATTAAATCATCTTATTTAAATTCCTCCTGTTAGTAAAATTTGTTGGGCTTCGCAACGAATGGAACGTTTTAAAGTCGCGCTAGTTCCTTGTCACAAAAGAATTAATTCTATCCTTCATCACAATATAGCAGAAACAGATAAATGTTAGTCAGGCCATGGTAAAAAAAAAAAAAACTAATAATAAAATAAACATACATAATTAATCGGTAAGAGAATCCATAAAGGTAACGTTATGATGTATCACACTTTCCGTTCAAAATTAAATGTTGTTTGTTTAGAACATATTCTTTGGTTACGGTTACGCTGCTATTTTCCCCGTTACTCTGTATCAGTTAACAGTGGTGGCAATTGTTTATTTTATTGTTTTTTTCCCACTGTCTTTATCGTCCACGCTGAATTGTTCTTTACGCAAAATGCTTCTTTCGCATAAAATTTCACCGTTTGTGACAAAACGCCAGATTGAATGCAAATCGATTTAAATAAGCACCAAGTTCACTTTACGAGAGTGAAATGCTAAATTATATACCCTCAGCCTTTAATATTTTACAAACTCTTTGAATTCGACTTTATATGTATAGTCTTCGGCTTACACATTAAATTGAGAAATGCAGGTATGCTCAAATCCCTAAGAATAAATGGTAGAAAACTACTTATAGTACGCTACACATATATATCTTATTCATGTTTTTTTTTATCTGTCTTACTACACCACCGTCCAGCTCAATAAAATCTAGCTATAAACGCTTCTACGGTATTAGCGTCTTTTGATGTTGTCCTTGGCTTGCCCCGACTTAGTCCTGATTCATGATACTAACAAAAATGTGACTAGCGTCATATTTAAACACAGACTAGGTTATGATTTGATAGTGATTCTGCTACTGTTTCTAGTATGTCGGGCGATTATACACAGCGCTAGTATTGTCATCATTAGAACATGTAATCTACTTTTGTCAGTTCAAACGTAAGCCGTTTGAAACAACATCTTGTAAAATTTGTAGAGAATATGAAAATTAGCCATGCTGCAGTTCTCTAGCGATATGTGACTACAAATCTCTCTCTCTCTCTCTCTCTCTCTATATATATATATATATATATATATATATATATATATATATATATATATATCATTCAACCACGGTGTCAATCGCAGCAGCTTCCAAGCTTTAAAACTAATTCAGTTCTCAACTAAATTGCAAACTGTTAATAGTTTTAAAAAGGATACCTCCTTAGCTACACTATGGCATAAATAGTTTGAGTCTTGGTTCAGTAGAAAAAAATTACATCAAAAT
>NC_068988.1:33682293-33684756 GCF_001194135.2 Octopus bimaculoides
ATATATATTACATGGGAAAATGCGAGCATGAAAAGTAACATTCTTAAGATTATAAACCTGGAAAAGTTCAGAACAAGCTATTACTTGTAGTAAGTAAAGAATAAGATAGTTTTTACTTAAACGATTGCAGCAAAGAATGCCAGTTCTAATTTATCACTCTTTACAGTTCTCATCTTTTAGATTTATTGTACAAAACTGTTCAGCTAATTTGTAAGTTTGTCTAATTCGTCACTTTTTTCAGTATTTAAGGTAGTAAATAAGCCAATTTATACTTAAATAAGTATAGTGTTATTTGTAAACTTTAATAAAATAAATTTTAATATTCAAATTTTAATTTTAGCTGAAACATTCTAAGTGAAAACGTTCTTATTCTTTACTAGAAGTAATAGCTTGTCCTATACTTTTACAGGTGTAATAACTTGCCCTGTACTTTTACAGATTTATAATCTTAAGAATATTACTTTACATGCTCTCATTTTCCCATGTAGTCCATGATTTTTCTAGGCATTGCTATTATAAGGTAATTAATAATGTGTCAATTAATAATTTAAGATTTTACCCTATAAAATACTGAAAGATAATATTTCAAATTTTCCATGTAAGTGATAATACTTTTTCAATTTTTTTCATGTTTAATTCAAATATATGTTGTTATTGAATTATTTGATTTTACCCATCCACACCAAATTAATGGCAAGGATTTTTACCATGTTGGTTGCACCATGGCTCACCAAAAGTTCCAAACAACAAGACCCAAAACCATCAGTTACAGGCTCATCTTAAGTAAGCTAATTTTGCAATATTAGGAGGTTAAAGGAATTCATTCAAAGAAAAAAAAAATTCCAGTGATTCCGGGATTGGTGTAGGGGAAACTCCACCTCATTTGTACCAAACCAAGATAAGGAATATTAGGAGGTCAGGGTACTTGATTCCACGCAAAAAATCAATCTTTTTTTCTTAGTGAAAATTGTGTGGGTGTTATTATACAAATTTCCCATAATGTTATTTAGCCTCTAATCAACCCTGATACTGCAAACCTATCATCAAGGACATTCCAGCCTTCAGTAAACCGTCTTTTTAGGGATGATCTAGGACATTACATACAATGGGCATGTAATTTATGTAAAAGGGATACTTTTGCTGCTATTTTTAGCGCGTCGAGCGACCAAGTAGAGGCTCTTTCATTGGTTCGATTGCGTGATGAGATTTTTTATACAAATGTGTAATATGTATATATATATCATCGGCAGAAGTTAGAGAGTAAGTCAAAAGCTGAGAGTTTCGTGTATTGGCACTTATCAAACACGAATTTGTCCATTGTCACTCTGTAACTTCTGATGAAATAACTTCTAAAATACAACATTTTGTCAAAAACGTTAAGAATAAACCCTGTTCTATGTGACACATTCTACAAGTATCGGAAATGTGAAAGTGTTTAGTTAAAACAAATTACTTGAATAATTTGAACGTCAAAGTCGACCTCGGCGAAATTTGAACTCAAAACGTGAGGACAGACGAAATGCAGTTAAACATGCCACCCGACGCCTTAACGTTTCTGCTAACTCGCCACCTTAAAAAAAAGCAAGCATTCATTTTAGAAATATATTCTTTTTTTCTTATTGCTTAGGCGTTCCTCCCGTATTTCCTTAGTCGGTGACGTAAATTTCGTAACATTTTACTTCATAACAGTTTTTTACTAATAATTTTTGTTCAATGCAACTAACGATTCTGAATTTCTCTTGCTTTTAAGCCTAAGAAATGTATACTTTTAATTTAAAATTAAGAAATTTATGTTAATTGAAGATGAATATTTGCCTTACTGTCTCCCTTGAGGTCGCAGATATTTTGATGTAATTTTTTTCTACTGAACCAAGACTCAAACTATTTATGCCGTAACTTTTTTTTTAATTTTCTGCGATTACATATCCCGCCGAGGAAAACCTATCTTCTTCTTTTTGGAACTATTAAAACTGAGCAGATTCAGAACATACAAATGACCGTCGTAGTAAAAGCAAATCAAGATGCCTTGCGCTCTTTGACCACTACTTTCTGGCTTTTGCGCTCTCGCACTAAAACCTGCATCAACAACATCAGTAGTAAGAAGAGAGGAGACTTTTACGTCATGGCAACGGTCAGACGTCTTCAGTACTTGATACACTGGCGGGCGCCAAACATGTGCGCGCATAGTAACGTTTGACCTCTTAAGGAAAAGAGAATCACATACATGGCAGTCATTTTTGCAAATTTAAACACAACCACACTCTCGAGCAAACCTCCTAAAAACTACTTTTACATACACACCTCGCACATATATCTGTGTGCGTATGTGTGTATGTATGCATGTACGTACGAATGTATGCATTTATGTATATATATGTATGCATGTATGTATCTATGCATGCTTCTGTTAGACTGCTGGCTGGTTGCGATATATCTCTGTATAGACACAGAACTTATATATAT
>NC_068988.1:33687384-33691947 GCF_001194135.2 Octopus bimaculoides
GTATATATCTATATGCCTATATATATGTACATGTGTATAAATATATGCATGTACATATATATATATATATATATATATATATATACATACATATATATCCGTGTACGTGTGCCTTTTGTGTTTGTCAACCCACCGTTTGATAAACGGTCTTGCTTTTTTTATGTTTCTGTAACCGGGCGGTTCAGCACAAGAAACTGATAGAGTGGATGTCTGGCTTTGAAATAATTACTAGGGTCCATTATTTCGGGTAAAATATTTCAGAACGATGCTCCAGCGTGAATGCAGTCCAAAAATTAACAAAAGTAGAAGTCAAAACAATAATTCATTGAATTTAACTAATATTATTACACGACTGAGAATAAAGACCTGCAGCTGCATATATAACAATGCGACAAGCACAATTTAACTCAATGGATTTAACAGAAGCAACAACGATAGCGAAAGCACAATTAACGTTTGTCTTACACACAACAGCTTTATTGGGCTTTCTAGTATTTGGACGCCCTGCGTTTCAGCACATTTTTCTCTTCTTTTTTTTTCTTTTTTTTTTTTGCTTCTCGATCTATCTCGATGAATGGGCAGTTACTTTGACCCTTACGTTAGCCTATCGGCAATCCTGAAACGTTATTGTTCGGTTAAAGTGTCTCGGGTCATGATTTTGAGGATAGACAATATAGAGGAGATTTCATAAGGTCGATGATCAGAGGAGAGAAGACTAGGTATAGTGGTGTATGATGCGCTGGGTGAGTTGGACGCAAAATATTTGGCAAAATATGAAGAGACCAGCAGGCTGGCGATATTAGTATTTCACCAGCTAGCTTCCAAGAGCAGATGCTATTGTTGTAGCAATCGAAATGACACAGAAGAATGTCATGCCCTTGTGATAGTGGCTTATGATAGTTCGTTTGATATGAGCAGACGTTCTAAAATTTTGGGGAGCATTGATAAATTGATAATTGCATTTCCTCTTCGATAAATATTACGTCCACCAGAGAGTGTCAAGATAAGCATATACAGTCGTGACCACATATTTGGAATATAGGTCTGAAAATAAAATTTTTTATATTAAATGCTCAAAGTTATATATAATTTGCAATATATTATTACTTGACCAGAAGTTTGGAATTTTTATATCAAATGCCTTAATAAATACGTTGTATATATTTGAATCGAATTGTACTTGGACATAACAATTTTAGTTTTTAAAATAATGCTCCGAAATTTTCGGTCACGACTTTATTTGTAAAAGAATTTTGAATCCTAGTTGTGTCTGTTAGTGACTTCTATATATTGAAATATATGAAATATATAGTGGGACATAAGATTGTTAACATAATCGTAAATTCAGAATTTTGAGAGCCTGGAAAATCGATTGTATAAGGATCAATGTTTCTCTAGTAATTATTTAATCGACACCAGAAAAATGAAAGAGTAATTTGATCGCGGGAGGTTTTGAACTCCGAGCGTAAAGGTCAACGCGTACTCTGACGCTTTTACGGTTCTGACACTCTCGATGGAGAATACCAAGTTCGGCCAATTCGGTGTTTCTCAAACTTTTTCCTGAATATCGGTTTCACAATGTTTGTACAAGGCCAGCAATTTCGAGGATTGGTAAGTGGATTTCATCGATCACAGTGCTGAGCTAATACTTATTTTATTGAGTCCACCTTGGTGGAATTTGAACTCAGCACAAAAAGACGGACAAACAGGCGCTGAGCATTTCACTTGCCGTGCTTACGATTCTGACTACTCTCGTCTTGTTTTCGTTAATGTTGCCACATAACACGTATAAACGAATGCTTAGGGAATGATGTTTCTATATCACAGTAAATGTAGGATACATTAATTTTACTAATATAATAGTCCTGAAAGTTTAATCAATTCTTTCTCTTTAAAATTTTGTTTGGAGTAAATCAATAAATATTTTATAAGATAAGAAAATGAATATAAAGTATAAAAAATTCAGTAATGTGAAGAATCTCACTAATTTTTATTTTCTTGATAGCAAAGGGATCAAAGATTAAGTTTAAATAAGAAGGAAAAAAAAGGCTATTGAATTGAATAAATTAGAACTATTTATGTAATCTTAAAGCAAATATTTAACATCTAGTTAAGGCAATTTAATTTGCTATATGTTTACGTGAAAATATACATCAGCCCGAAAGTATTCCAATCAACAATGTATACATCAAAAATTCCAATTAACAATGTATACATAAACAATGTTTAATACATAACTAATATGAATGTAAAGTCAAATAATTGAATGATAATATTATGAAATATGTTGTGTCAGAGACAAATGTTCATTTCAAGTGTGAATGCATTGAAAATTTTCACAAGACTGCTGACTAAAAATGTTGGATCCTTTTACTGAATTAAGCTCAATCGTTAAATAACTCGCTTCACTGAGTTCCTCACTAAATTATTTCAAAGAAAATACTTCATATACCCATTCATATTCCACCTTTTGATTTGAAATTTATTCTACTCTAATGACGGAGGCTCGATTTATGCAAAGTTTATTTGCTTCCATTACTGGATGTATATTTGGTGAACCCGCATCTACCAATATAACGTTCATCTGTGCATGTACTTGAATGAATGTGCATAAATAGAGACATATATACATATAGATATATATGTGTATGTGTGTGTGTTTGTGTGTGTGAATGTGTGTGTGTAATTATTTAATTCTTGGGTATATACCCGGAAGTATGCCAGAAGGGATCGGTGCAAGATGGGTCGAAACGATCGTTATGATAAATAAAAAATCTCGTGAATTCAGTTTTGTTTCTCTCATTTGTAATGTATATATATATATATATATATATATATATATATATATATATATATATATACGTATGTATGTATCTTTTATGTATATGCGTGGATGTATCTGTATATGAATCTGTATAGGTGGATAGATGCATTTCAATATCCGCCAATAGATAAGTGTCCGAGGAAAACGTACGCAATATGTGACTTAAGTTACGCAAGCTTTTCATGAATATATATATCATTTTGTTTCAGCAGAAAGCTAAATACATTTATAACAGGCAAAACGAGACGTCGGTATAATTCCGTAGGAGTAATCGCTGCTTACATTATTTTCGAATGAACAGAAACGTAGTTCAACCACACATGTCAATATATGAAGAACAAATAGTAAACCTGTTGTAATTTGAAAAAGTGTTTAAATATATGACAAAAAACATCTAATATTTCTCTTTAAGGAAGGAAAAAATGAATTTGTTATCAACACACGTTAATATTACACATCGCTTGATCTAACTAAACTGTCATTTAATGTGACAGATTATCACTAACTACATCTAATTCTAGAAATAGTTAGGAAGCAAAGTTTTATGAAAATATTTATTCTTCATAAATGATAAAGAAATAATTGAAACAGTTGAAGCGAGGCACGTACCGAGCCATCGAATCGAAAATAGACTGAGCGATATCGTGAATAGGAGGAAGAGACAGGTGTGTATGTGTGTATATGTGTGTGCGTGCGCGCGTCTATGTGTGTAGGTATAGGAGTTTAAAAGTGTTTTGAGATAGGTATGTGGAAGTGTGGATGTGTGTTGTTTTTAGTTCGAGTGCTGAATATAGTTTAATGGGTGTTGCTGTGGTGATGATGTCTACGAGTAAAAGCTATTTGTATGCGAGTAAAGCGCAGATGTCAGGAGGTAGAGACGGACACGAGTGTGAGGTAACAGAAAAGGGAAGACTTTCCTTCTACCTTACGCTCGGACTCACCCTAACCTCACATGCAAGTTTTCTTTACACGCAGAACAATATCTCACGTCCCCACTGCCCTAAGGCACACTGCCGCTTCGATTGCACCTTCGTACACTCATAGACTCACGCCAAAATACCAGTCGCACCGCTGCCATTTAAGTCCATCATATAGTCACACTTGGCTCCTATCATCGCTTTCAGTTTATTTTCGAACAGACTTTTTCTAAATGCACTTGCGAATTGCAGTTTTGCCTAAAGAACAAATATTGAAAAGCTTACAATTCTAAACAATTTTGCCTAACTTTTAAGCGACACAATATGTATTAAACTGTGTACCTATATTGTTGTCATTTACAATCCTTTAGCGTTCATTACATTGCCTACAAGCAGGCTCAATGGCCCAGTGGTTAGGGCAGCGGATTCGTGGTCATAGGATCGCGGGTTCGATTCTCAGACCGGGCGTTGTGAGTGTTTATTGAGCGAAAACACCTAAAGCTCCACGAGGCTCCGACAGAGGATGGTGGCGAACCCTGCTGTACTCTTTCACCACAACTCTCTCTCACTCTTACTTCCTGTTTCTGTTGTGCCTGTAATTCAAAGGGTCAGCCTTGTCACACTGTGTCACGCTGAATATCCCCGAGAACTACGTTATGGGTACACGTGTCTCTCGAGTGGTCAGCCACTTGCACGTTAATTTCACGAGCAGGCTGTTCCGTTGATCGGATCAACTGGAACCCTCGTCGTCGTAAGCGACGGAGTGCCATCGATCGATTACCTACACGCACACATACACACACACACACACACACACACACA
>NC_068988.1:33692317-33694166 GCF_001194135.2 Octopus bimaculoides
GTTTGCTCACGGCCCTGAATTCTGTGCATTCTTCTTTTTTGCGGGCACGGCCAATATATGAAGCCCTCAGCCTTATCACTAATGGTGCGAAATGAGTATTACCAATTGGTTGATAATTGATGAAGAATTAGGGACTTTTTGTGTTTGTCTCCCGTCCGGTTGTACACTCGGTGTACGTTATGCCATTTATTTATTTACCATACATTTTAAAATTTATTAAGTAATGGAATGCAACACACATCGAATGTGTATTAACAAGTAAGTTTATATATATATATATATATATATATATAAGGTGAGAAAAGGTGTACGAACGCCACTATATGCATATATAGATATAAAAGATGGAACAAAAACGCAATAGAGGACAATAAAACAACCGGACAGACAGACGATACAATGGCTGACAGGAAAAACATGACGGGTCAAGAATGCCAAGAAATGTGAGAGAAGGCAACTGAGAAGAAGAATCTTTTAGTCTGTATTTTAGTCCCACTCATACATTCTACTTCTTGGAAGAAACTATGAGTGGTACTAACAGACAGAGTAAAAGAATCGTTCAAAATTTAGACACAAAGTTATTTTGAGGTGAGCAAAATAGTACGTACGCCGCAATATGTATATATAAATGTAAAAAATAGAACAGGAACGCAATACAGTACAATAAAACAACCGGATAGATAGGCAACACAAAGGCGGAGAGCAAAATCAACAATTTGAGGGACAGGAAATAAGGACGGGTCATTTGAGGCATTCTTTCGTCAGTCACATTACCAGATGTCATTACAGATTCGGCGGTTACATTTGAGAATGTTCCTTCTGTTCGCCCCAAAAAGAAACTATGATAAAAGTGTTTGATTTTTTGTAAGAAAGCTAGCGAATGTGGGCGACAACAAAGACAAAAAAAAACCCAGAGAACATGGTTCACAATTACAAATACAAACAACAAGAATATAACAACAGGTGTCTTTCGAATGAGAAAGAATCAAATTGAGTGTTTGTATTAACATTACTGTTAATTTCATTGAAGAAGTTACTCTGTACTCTCTTGCTTTCGATGTTTTCGAATCACACAAACACACACACACACAGATATATATGCGTGTACGTGTGTGTGTTTATCGAAGGCTCCATAAGAAAGAGAATACACAGTAAATACTGAAATGAAATTAACATTGATGTGAGAGATGTATATGTATGAAATATGGCTTTAAGATTGAATAACCAAATATTTCAATAACAAATAACATATTATAATATATGTACATAGTAGATTTAGCTTTGTTATTAATACCTTAAGGTTATAAGAATCTTTGCGCGATATTTTTTTCTCATTCTTTACGTAGTGATTGCAAATACCACACAGGTCAACTTACCCTTTTATACATTTTATAGTCTATTGAGGGTCGATTGTATCTGCTAATCCCCCTATTCTCAAAATTGGTAGCTTCTTACCTACAGTATAAAACATTGTTATTTATGCTGTAAGGCTTTCGAGGTAATTTCCGACAATGATTATTGCATTCTTTCTGGCAATTTATGCTATCAGTTCAATATATACTATGATTACTCTTATTTTTCATTGCTCCAGCAAATTATACACACAGGTGGGTATACAATTAAACCCAGAAACACGTATATATAACTTAATGTATACAAGCTCGCACATACACACACACACACACACACACACAAACACACACACACACACACACACACACACACACATACACGCACGCACACACACACATATATCTTTATAGTTTAACTATTGAAAAGGAAGTGAGTGTGTACTGTAAAGTTAATTTAGTACGATAATTGTTTCGACTTATATCTACAGAGATCCTTG
>NC_068988.1:33696830-33704822 GCF_001194135.2 Octopus bimaculoides
AGGTGCATATCTGGGTACAGAATATTGCAAACAAAACGTAGACGAGAAAACACACAAGCCACATAGAGAACATTCTTCTTCATCAGCTACCCCCGTTTTAACACCGGCGTTTCGAAGAGCTGGGCAGGACGCATCGTTAAAACGGCTCTTCCCATGGACCGCAAATTAAATTTGTATACACAAATTAAATCTTGCCATGGAGGAATGTAGTGGCGGACAAAAAACAAGACAGGAAAACAAACAGAAAAGGCTTTACGGCCAGACGAGAAAAATTATGTGTATGAACGCTGTGAGGCACGAACTTGAAAGTAGGGACGAAGTAATTGCTTCTTTTATAGTAGTTAATAGTTATCACTATGTTCAAATATCGGCTTCTTAAAAAATAATCACACAAGAAACTTTATCAGAAAAAAATATCTTTTGCACTTTCATTCAATTTGCAATTACTCAAAACTCACGTTAGATTCTGTAGAAACAATTAATCATACTTTCAAATATTTTTTTATGTCAAATTTTTCTCCCACTTTTTCATCTTTTATCTAAGAATCAATGGTTGTTTGAAATAAATTCTCATGCCACACAATCTCATTATCAGCAATTTCAAAACTGGACGTTGACACTCAAAATTGGATATCAATCATTCTAATCAACATATCTCCTTTGATTTCAAGATATCTTGCTATTGGATTGTTTATTTATTTATTTATTTGAATATTAATTCATATCATTATTTCTTTATTTTCCTATTGTCGCTAAATCTTTTCAAGAATCCGAGGTAAAGATATGTTCCATTTCTATTTAGTTTGATTTAAACTGATGTTGCGTCGTCTCTTTGAGTTTAATTCAATGGACTATATAGTGTGCGTACTCCTGCTTCAGGAAAGTATCTTGATATAACATACATTTAGAGCTGCATACACATACACACACATTCATAAATGTATACGTGCGCACATATATGCGAGTCTGTGTGTCTATGTGTGTGTGTGTGTGAACTGTGCGAATGTGCAGTTGTGCGAATGTATCTTCGTATGTATATATGTATATCGGTTTGACTTAGTGGTCTGCTAATCCCATGATTCTATTATTTGCTTAGATAGATTACCTTGAACACCAGCGACAGTTAGATTAACCACACTGAATCTAAATATACTTTTTCCCTTTCCCTCTCCATTTCTTCGATTCTCCCCCTATTTCTTCCTATACATGGCGTAGAAATATTCCTTCTTTTTCCAGCCTTTCTTTGATCTTCCTCCTCCTCTCTTTCTTAATTGTTTAAATTTCTCTCAATACTATATGAACCACATTGACAAATCTCTCAATGAGGAGGACCCGATTTATTGTAGTATCTCCATACAACTATATTACTCTTTGCATGCCCGTGACTTTTTTGCATATTCCATCTGCAAATTATGGAAAATATGATTATCACGTAAGTCTAGCTTCCTGAAACAGCTGGCGTGTACAGAGATTCTATATTTTCTACACGTTTCTGTAATTATGTGCGGCATGTAACTATTAATTTCTATACATCTGTGCGCGCGTGTGTGCATGTGTGTATGTGTTCCTTGTGTGTGTGTGTGTGTGTGTGTGTCTCTGTGTGTGTGTGTGTCTGTGTGTGTGTGTGTGTGTGTGTGTGTCTATGTACATCTTTTTGTTTCAGCATTTATGATTTATGTAGAGATGTGTGCTCGTGTGCGTATGTATGCATACAGATGTCAAGCCAAATTGTGTTTAACTCCATTGGTAGCTACACACACACACACACACACACACACACACACATATATATATATATATATATATATATATATATATATATATATATATATATATATATATATATAATGGACTTGTATTTCAAATGCATTTTGTGAAATTTTAAACTATGCATTCGTCTTTGTTTACTAAATATTACACAATCTAGTATATATGAATCCCGCGTTTTATAAATGCACGGTTTTGTTGAATATCCAGAACCATGGGACGAATGTTTTACTCTGTTTGGACTTCTCAAATTGTCCATTGCTACTATCAATTTTAACCTTTCCTGATAACAATACGTCCATATATATGTCTATATTCGCTCACGCGTGTGTATATGTGTGTGAATGTGTGTGTCTGTTTGAGTGCATATGTATATATGTATGTATATGCATACGTAGATATACAGACAGGGAGAGAGAGGAGGAGATAAGAAAAAGTAAAAAAAAAGTTAGATAGCTGTATGAAAACTATCTTACACTTCATATATCTTTCCTTACGAAAACGGGCTACACTCAGAGGGGACAAACAAGGACAGACAAACGGATTAAGTCGATCATATTGACCCCAGTGTGTAACTGGTACTTATTTAATCGACCCCGAAAGGATGAAAAGCAAAGTCGACTTCGGCGGAATTTAAATGTAGCAGCAGACAAAATACCAATTTCTTTATTGCCCACCAGGGGCTAAATATAGAAATGAACAAAACATCTGATAGGATCAGTAAATTGGTATGATTTTACATAAAATACGACTTTTAAAAATTTATTACAATATATAAAAAATCGAATGAAATTACGAATACAGGGACAATACAATTGAAGTGATCATCAGGCCACGCTCCGACCCCACAAGCCCCGATCTATCGCTGGTACCTTATTTGTTCTTTTTTCCGTCCATTCACACGGTTCCTTGCACGCACAACACTCGTGCAACATGCTTCCATCTCTTTTGGAACGTACACTCCGACTGACATCTCTTCTCTAGGCACACCATCCTTTTCAAATGAAAAGTAAAAAATGATCGTAAATTGTGGCTAGAGGTAAAGTTGCCTGTCTTAATTCCTTTTATCCTAGTCTTCCATACTGCCTCTTTCACTCTTGGTACAACCGTGAGAAAACAATTCTTACCTTCGTTTGTTAATTTTTTATAATTGACTCAGTCGACAGCTGTACTCTTCCTTCGTAGGACAACAGATGTTCAGCATTAGCCCACATTTCAGATATCTCCGGACACTGAATAGTAGCGTGAGGGATGGTTTCCCTGTCTCCCCCGCATCTTGAACAGGTCGGCGACTGACGCTTACCGTGTCTTGCGAGCTTATCCCAAACGGGCAAGGCGCCTCTGTAGCATTGCCAGGTTAAGGACTTTTGGAAGTTTCCAACGTTCACAACCCGAATGTACGGTGAAACAGGCTGTCCAGTTGAATAAACCCGAAACCTAGAGTCCCCTCCAGGCCATCATCGCATTCAGACTCTACCAACTCACTATATAAAATCCGTGTGGTACCCCCATTCACTCGACCTCGGTCTACTAGAACACCAGGCTTCCTATTCGCAAAAACTTTTGAACTCGGGGAACATTTGTCTGGTCAGCGGAGACCACACCCGTTCACTATCCAAGAGAATCCAGAGGTGCCTCAATTTCAACGCATGCCTGCGTATCATTAACCAAGGCATCCCTAAGCATCCTTTTAAAGGGTTTTGACAGCAGACAGAGCATTTCACAAGTGGCGACTTGCCCTTCCACAAAAAGCGAAAGCGCTGTCTTTCCAGCCTGATCAACCATGAATCCGGACAGGGCACGACGGTCAGGCGGTAGGTAATGACCGGTGTGATAAACACATTGACCAACTCCACCCTCCCTTTCAGGGATAGCCACTCTGCTCAATACCTCCGTCCAGTTCTTCTCTCTCTGGAGGCCTGGTCTAAATCAAGACACAGAATTATCAGGTGGAGGAGGGGGTCTCCACCTTTTCCTTTTCTCGTAGGATCGGGGCTAGTAATCCATGAAATATAGACTAATTAAAGTCCAATCTCATTGATGATACTGTCTTACGGTATTTGTTTTGTAAAATTCTATGAGTCTAATTATAGTTGTTATATTTCTCCGAAAGGTTATCTATTTGTTTAATGTCTCTCATTAGCTCAGTATCTTTAGTGTATACAGCTGTTATGCCGTTTTCCTCTTTTTCTCTTCTTGCAGTCTTTTGTAGTCGTTGTTCTGTAGTAGTCGCTGCTCTCGGTTGAGTTGCTGATTGTATTTTTCCTTTGTTTGTTGTTTTCTTCTCATCTTTTATCTTCTTCTTCCTCTTTTTCTTCTTTCTCGTCTGCCTCATTTTCCTCATTTTCCTTGCAGTTCCTTCGAATGTAGCCTAATTGGCCGCACAAAAACATCGGGGTTTTCGGCCCTCAACAAACGCCACGAGGGTCTCCTACTCTATCTCAATTGTCTCGGGAATTTCTTCAATTATTTTAGGGTCAGTCTGGATGAGGAGACTAACTGTTTGAACAGTCCAGTTAGCATTTTCGGTAGCGGCAGCCGGGAGGAGAGTAATTTTCTCTTCTTGTTTGATTAGGACTGCTGCCACCAACCACATAGGATCCACTTCCGGTGGGACCCTTGTGATTTTAATTCTGGACGTTCTCATCCCCATATAGGTGGGGATGAGGGCCATGTCGTCCGTTTTCAGCGTTTCTACTGAATGTCTTTGTGCAATTTCTTTGTTGGTAAACCTTACTTCCACCGTACCAAATTTCCTGCCTCTTGTCAGATAAACCATGTCGCTCCAGATTGGCTTCAGGCACTTCTCTATCTTCTCTTCTGTAATTCTCTCAATTTTTCTTTTTTGCAAACAGTAAGCTTTAAATATTATTGTTTTCTGTTTTTCTTCTAGCAGTAATTTCTCCGGTGGTTGTATTTTAACCACGTTATTATTTATTTGCATCATTTCACTGTTTTTTCATAAAATCACACTTATTCGTCGAAAGCAGCCGGGTTCCACCCCCAGTTGCCAATGCAAATTTGTTTTCCTTTATTTGGTTGTTCAGTTTGGATGCTAGGTGCATCAATTATTCTTTTGGACGCAAAACGTTTGTTTTTGGCAAACTCGGGTATTCTTCTAGTGAAAGTTTTATTTCTTTGTTCGTAGTTGGCTCCTCGACAGACAACATGCAATTCTTCGCTTCGACAGGAAAAACAAACATATTTGTTCCAACAGACGACATTCTTTCCCCCAACGGTGGAATGAACGACGCATGCTTTCTACAAGCACTTAGTGTTTTCAAATGAAAACTCCAACAGTTACGAAATTCAGCAATTTAACAAAAATCAGCAGTTATTAGAAACAGCAGTTATTATTAAAAAATAACACTAAGAAACAGCAATTTGCACTACGAACACATGTGCGACGCGCAAGTAACAAAAGAGACAGGCGAAATACCACTAAGCATTTTGCCCGATGTGATAACGTTTCTGCTAGCTCGCCGCCTTCAAACAATCTTACACTTCATGGCAATGATATAGCCAATACTCCAATGCTTGGGAGTCTCTGCATGATCATCCAACCTGCTATAGTTACTAGACAAATGATACTGAAGTTACGCAAATGCTTCTAAAATTACAAGCAAATGTAAATATGACTGTCACTGATTGGATAGTATTGCTGGTATATCACTCTCAGATCTTTCTGTTTTTAGTCGAAGTTAAATAGCAAAGTGATTTTTCTAAGAACGTGTCAAAAATTCTGCGTCGTTTTGGATCCTCAGCAACGAGTTGGCACTTTTCACCAGTGAACTATTACATCTATTGAGAGATATGATAGTCAAATCTTTCCGGAATTACTTTCTGCCACCAGAAACTTTGCACTGCTTAATGAAATCTAAATACACCAAGATATGAGTTTATTATTGCAATGTTTTTGATCCTATATGTTTCATATAAAGCCGACCTGATACTAAATATTGACTGTCAATAATAGAACTTGCTACTTGGTATTCGCAAATGTCGTAAAAGTGCAACAGTTAGTTTTTTTCTCAAGATACAGTTAGTGAGTTAAACGGATGGTTACTGCAAAAATAATTTCGAATAGAAACGGTGGTACAAATATATTTAAGTGAAAATTTCTACCTGTGCACATTTTGGACGACATAACTACTTTCTGTTGAAACTCTACGCTAATTTGAGTGTTGGTAATGTCGATCTTAATGAAGCCACCGTCATTAATGACGGGCATTTCAAAATTAATTGTCAGCAATAAACTCTAGCCGTAATGAAAAGAAGCTAATTAATAGTTCGCACGCAGTTTCAAGATACACTATTATTAAGATATCATTGCACGTGTACATTGGTGATATATTTGATGGTACTGGCTACGTCGCTGTATATACGTCTGACTTGATTGAGGAGACATAGGATAAAAAAAACATTCCAACCTTAAGCAGTACATCTTTTTTTATATTTCATATATCCTGTATGCAATACTAAATAATTTGCTACTACTGAGATGTTACCATTGTTGAAAGAGTATTTGGTTGATATTTCTAGCAGGAGGGTATTGAAACAAAAGAAGAAACCGATTTGTTTCTAATTATGCAGGGCTTCCTTGAACAAACTCATGATCAAAGTCATTAAGACCGTGAGGATTCTGTTGTGTATGAGATAAACATAGTTTTCAGGACATAATTAACCAATACGTCTTTCATTTTTACGATTTGACTTGTAGTTTGTCACAGTCATTTTTGGTAGATCAAGACACTGAATACAATGCCTCTTGCAGTTCGATAGGGAAGTGTAAGAAGTAGATTGGTAAACCCAGGAACATCACGCACTCATAATAGGGATGCGCACTGTGCAGTATTATATGAGATAGCATTCACATTACAATTCTTTGTGCGTCTATTATTGTGTAATACCTAAGAAGCAGAATCACCGAGTAGCAATGTGGGTACAAAAATATATATATATATCATTTATCAGTAACTCATCGACAGAAATCCTTGTGACGAAATGCGCTATACATCTAAAATATACCGGGGATCTGTGGAGAAAGATGTCCCAGTGGCCAAATTCCAAAAGTGATGCCATATGAAGTAATACGATTCCTAATAAATCCTGATGTATAGCCAGATACTTACACATACGTAATAGAAAATCCGCTAATACATATATATGCGTATGTATATACCTTTAAATACAGCATCACGGTGACGTATTACTAAAGCGCCGATTACTGTGTTCTTTACTATGAAAGGACATCTGATAAAGACGGAAATAATGGAGTTTTAGGCCGAATATAACAATTGCTTTTGTCGCTAATAATTGTTCTTTTAATTAAGCAGAATGGCCACTGAAAATGCGTATATCACTGTCGCAGAGATTTATCTGGTATTCGGATACTTTAAGCCTGTCACTGAGGAGATATAGCACGTCGAAATCATGTGATGTAGCAGATCCGCTGCTTGTATGAGACTATTCCCATCTCCCAACGATATATTTGCGCTTTTATGTATCCTGTGACCATATAAGGGGTTCTCTCAACGCAGTATTCGTGACTCTAATAATACTTCCACGTTACGCTGGATATTAAAGTTGCTTTTTTTATTACTAATGCTCCTGTGACGAATAATTACATATAGGTATATACATACATACATACATGCATGCATACACATACATGCATACATACATGCATGCATACACACATACATACATACATACATACTGTTGTGTGGAAGTAGAACAACCCCTATTGGTTGGCTCCTAATGAACTGTTTCACAATATAAATGGACATACGCAGAGAGCCTTCAGCGCAGTGTTGCGTATTGTTGAGGGTCGAGCCGCAGTTTTTTTGGAGTAGTGTTGTGATTTTGATTGAAGAAAGCGTTTAACGCGGTGAGTTTGTCTGATTTGCGTTCTGTTGAAATTGTTTTAAGAATTGTTGTTTAAATATTATCGTTAATATTTATTGTTGAAAATTGTTTTCCTGCCCATATCGGGTATGGAAGAAACAACGTATGCTGCGGCAACAAGTAGAAACTTGTCTGCCAATGCAATGGAAATGCAAGAGACACACGTGGAGAAAAAAAATTGGAGAAATACAAGACATTATTCACGAAGCAAGGTGATCTTTTAAAATTAACACCGCCGAATGAAGTTTTCGAGCGAGCCGAGAGAAAAATTATAACATACAGAATGCTTATCGTTGAAACAAAGAAAATAGAAGTGGC
>NC_068988.1:33704849-33707394 GCF_001194135.2 Octopus bimaculoides
GTGACGGACGAATTGGAGCGGTGCCTAAGCGAAGTCAAACAATTGACAACATTCTACGCACGCGGAAGGAGGTTCGGTACGGTGAAGGTGCGATTTGCGAGTGAGGAAGAGACGAAAAAGCACTCCTCTGTACCCTTAAGAACGGCTAGGTGGGCCCTTTTACCTACCTATTGTGGAAGAAGAGCTGCACGTGTGAAAATTGGACGGGCACCTCCCGAAATAGATCCGGAATGGCTGGTTACAGCCGTTATTCATAATTGTAAGGACGAAGTGGAAGTCTTGAAAATAGAAAAATCGAGAGAGACCAACTGGTGGGGGTTTGGTATAGATGCACACGTACACATAACCGTACCAGATCTGCACAATATAGCAGAGGAGGTGGAGCTCCCCGACGGAGTACGACTAAGAATTGTGGTGGAGGAGAGACCTCCAATCTGTTATAAGTGTAAAAGTAGGGGACACATGCAGGCGGTGTGTCCCCGCAGAGAAGTACAAGTGGAAGAAATAGAGGTCTGTGAAGAGGAGATGGTGGAAGGCGTACAAGTGGAGGTGGAGAAAAAACAGGCGGAAACCGTGGAGTGCGAGAAAATTTCTCAAGAAACAGATAGAAAGCGTATGCGGACTGAATCGCCGCCAAAGAACCCTCAAAAAAAGAAAGGAAAAAAAAAGACAGAGAAGGAAATAGAAACCGGGAAAGACGAGGCTGAGAACCGAATCCAAGATACAGAGCACGAAAAAGTGAAAAGAAACGAAAAGAGGAGGAAATGGTCGAACAAGATAACAGACGAGCAGACAAGAGTAAGGATGGAAGGAAAGGTAATTGGAAGAGTTGATTTTAAAAATATCAAAACAGTGATTATTTACGATAAGGATTTACAATTGGAAAAGACAATTGCAAAAATAAAAGGTTTAGTAAGGGTTAAACTGGACCCTGAAACGTTTGAGGAAAAAAAGAAAGCGATATTGGTGGAAGAAGATGTGATGCAGAGACTTCAACAGATACACCCGGACAAGTTTCAAATAAGTGGATTATACGTGGGCTACGACACCCTGCCAAGTGTAGTAACGGTAGAGGAGCTGTGGGCACTTACAATTGCTAAAGAAAAAACATGATAATTAACTGTATAAGAGAACTGTTAAATGAAACTGCGAGTGTTGGGGGACTCGTAAGCCATTTCATCACCTCATTGTAAGTAATTCATTTCATTCATCATTCATTCTTTGTATCCCACGTACTCTATTGCTTTGTCTGTCCTTGTAGTGTCCCCCTCTGTGTTATGGCCAAAGTGCCAAATAAAGAAAGCGTTGTGCATTGTCGAGGGTTATTACCAGTATCTTTAGTAGAACGCTATGCGTGGACATTATTATTGTCTCGTTTTATCATACGCCGAACGTATGATACAACACATATATACATATATACATACATACATACATACATGCGAACATTCGATACATGCATATGCATATATACATATACACATCTACACATATGGGTGCAAGTATGAATAGGCTATTAAAACATGGCAATAAGACATGAATGTTGTCTGAATGGCATTTGAACTTATGTTGCTCTAACAAGGGCAAACAATCGAACATTCAAAGTGACTTTTATAGTTTTTGCACACCAAAATATAAAAGTACACTCTTCTTTATATAACGCATAATATACGCACCATACACGCACAAATATTGAAATATACGTGTATGAGGTGTATGCGATCGAGGGAATATTACATTAAACTATGATAAAATAGTAATGTATGTATCGTACTTAACGTATCTCTACCGTTGATGAGGATGACAATTCGATTTTCATTCCAGATAAAGTCTATTATAAATGAGACGCATTAAAAAATACACGATATCGGTCTGGCAGCTTAGGGTGAGAGGCCAGAGGCATTCTGGCCTTGGTAGTTCAGTCGACGACGTGTACTCACGCCTATATGAGATTTTTTCTTCTTACATTAGGAAGAGTGAGTTAGAGATTCAGTCATATTGCGAATAGTCACCAGTCTGAATAAAATCAGATGTAAGTAATTTAGGTAGTATTAAATTAAAATGGTCTAGGAAGGCCGAAATTTGAGACCCTTGCTGATCGCCATCGGAAAGTTATTTCCTCTCTCTCTCTCTCCCTCTCTCTCCCCCCTCTCTCTCTCCCTCTCTCTGATATATATCACAGGTTTCGAACACAACGAGTTTTGATAGGTTTTCTCGAATGTAAACCGCAGTAACGAGTTAGTCAACGGCTTATACACGTTAGATATGAACTATAAATTACTATAATCTCAATTATTTTATACCGAAATTTTATGCAACCCGCCAACTCTTCGCAACATAAGCAAATGTATTATCTAGTTTCCTATATCGAAGGTTAAAATTTCGATTAGTCATGTGGATGACTGCGTATACGTGTGATTGACAAGGCCCAGCAAGGGTGAAATTCATATGGCATATCGCTGCTGTTGTGATATATTATTTCCTTCGGAGTATGTATGTATGTATGTATGTATGTATGTATGTATGTATGCATATATATATATAT
>NC_068988.1:33707625-33718463 GCF_001194135.2 Octopus bimaculoides
TGTGTGTGTGTGTGTGGAGGCAAATGCTTGTGGTCGAAGGATCGCGGGTTCAAATCTCAGACCGGGTGATGTGCGTGTTTATGAGCGAAATCCCTAAGCTCCACGCGGCTCCGGCAGAAGGTAATGGTCAACTTCATTTCCTCATCTATCTAGCAGCTCGCCTGCGACACTGGGGGAACCTATACGCCAATGAAACCGGGAAACCGTCCCTTATGAGCCAGGCATGGCTCCAGCAGGATCAAACAACAACAACATATATATATATATATATATATATATATACACACAAACATATATATAGAGTCGCCCAATGCCTTGTGAGTAGAGTTTGAAGATGGAAACTGAAAGAAGCCCGTCCTATATATGTGTGTGTGTGTATGTCTGTGTGTGAGTGTGTAAACATATATAGTGGGTTTGTCTCATAACAATTTGGCCGCGCCCCTTACCTTCAACATCAACATGCATAATAATATACATAATAATGTTTGAGTTGCAGTGACATTGCAATTATAGTCTAATCATAACATAGCTCATCATCGTGTAAGACTTAAAATGAAATAAATACCATACTAATTCTGTTTTATAAATAACAGTCTGTAACTGTCTGACTCCGGCATTAAAGGTAGTGTGGTTTCTAATATATGTTTACATAGATATGTTATCATGTCTTCCAGGCGACGCTAATAATAGTCATTGCATTATCTATTACTTCACACCAAGTTTTTCTTTAAATCTTAGCGTTACTATCGTATCCAAATCCCCCAAACTAATAACTTGTAAATTTCCGATCAATCATCGCTTTAGAAGACTAATCATCGGGAATCGTTTAAAGATTTAGCAAATCCGTATTCCTGTCATAAAATATATCTAAATCGCATTAGCCAACATAAGTAGGAATAACAACCCTCTGAGACATGAACTTTTTACTATCCGCAATGCAGGAGATTACATGCAAAAGAGACAATACACCTACGAAAATGAAACATTTTATAGAGACGAACTACTTTACTGATATTGTAAAAGATCTGTTTAAACATCATAATCTTAACACATGCCAGCCTCGCAAAATATAGAAGAGACATTTAACTAGAACACCCTCGGAGAAACTACTAAAATTTAGGAGTTGTAAAGCAACACCTAATTAAGTAAATTAATAAAACTCAAATTGCATACTATCCCAATATGATATCCCACCTTTAATTTTCCCAGCTTTGTGTTCAATTCTATCGTATGTTTCCTTCAAAATGAGCAACAAAATAATACTCTTCTTATCACTAACTCATTATTTATTTTCACTCTCTGTTATTTATCTATTTACCTGACGTGACGGTAAACTCAGGCATTTAAAAACTCATTTACTCATTTTAATTGCCTAATGTCGTAAACTTTCAGCGAATTAAGATCTGAATGAGGTACTTGTGCCTCTGGTACTAATTCATATTCAGTACGCACAGCTGGAAGCTTCTAAGTAATTTCTGTGGCAACAAGAAATGCTACTTCATGAAATATGATTCGTGTTTCTAAATTCTTAATTCAAGTAACAAATTATATAACAATTCAAAGTGATATACTCTTGATTACGGTATACATTAGCGTAGCATATTCCTTTATACGTTCTTGATTGGGATATGCACGAATGAATGAGTATAAACATATACATAAATCCTTACACTTATACATGGATATATACATACATAAATATATATGCATATATATATATATATATATATATATATATATATATATATATATATATATACACATACACATATATATATATATATACGTGTGTGTGTCTGTGTGTGCGCGTGTGTATCTTTAACTACGGTAGTAGTTGAATAATATTCTTAAGGCCGCAATCTACTCACGCGCAGCAAATTGCAGAGCTTGTAACTAATTCAGTTCTTAACGAAATTGAAAACGGTTTTGAAAAGGGTTGGTCCCTAACTACATTTTGGTATAAGAAATAGAAATTTGACCCAGTAGAAAATTTTACATTGAAATTTGTAGCAACGTTATAGGAGAGTAAGTAACGCCTCCAATGAAGTTTAGATCTAATTGACATTTTTTTATTTTTAAGAGCAAACTATATTTACTTTAGCTTTAATAATAGACAAAAGCATGAAGAATTTTCTAGTATTGGTCCCACGCACAAAAATTTGTATCAAAAAGTTATGAGGTAAAATATCAGGTAAAAGAATATAAGTAAGGCAAAAAAATGGATTTAAGCATAATTAAATCTTTTATTTTAAAAACAAACTATATTTTAATGAAGCTTAAATGATTAAGCTCAATTCGAGGAATTTCATGGTATCCATATCATGCTTTGAAGTTTTAAGGGAAAACAGTTTTGCGTGTTTGCTTCTCAAATTTGAGGGTGATAATATACGTTTTACACGTTTTTATGAATATAGTTGCATAAGGGGACTTTTATGTCACTGGCGTCATTGAAGTAGGGAAAAAGTATCAACGACACCGGTAATTGACCTATGTGACACATTATTCATTGGCATGATAGCATAGCCTGGAAAAAAAGGAATTACATGGAAAAATGCGAGCAAGAGAAATAATATTCTTAACATTATAAAACTGGAAAATTACAGGAAAAGTTATTATTACATGGGAAAGTTCAGAACAACTTATTACATCTGGTAAAGTACAGAACAAGAAAATATTAACTTAAAATACTGCAGGTAAGGATAAAATTTGAATATTAAATATTATTTCATTGTAATTTACCAAGTAACATTATAATTAAAAATGTACTTAGAAAATGAGAGCCACAAGTAGCAATGTAGCTAAAAGTTTATGCAAAATAGAATAGTATATATGGCGGGCGAATTCTTTATGTAAAACGTAGGCATTGGCTCAAGACTGAAAATATGAAGACTTGATAATAACTCAAGCAAATGTTACTGCGAAATTGTTGTTATAGGTAGATTTTACTGTAATATGTAACTAATATTTGTATTATTCTATTTATTGTACTAACTAATTATGTACCACTATTTTTTTTATAACCTATTTTCAAAATTCCTGATTATAAATTAATTAAAAGAAAGGAATTTTTTTTAAAGTGCAAAAAATATTTTAATTAAGTTATATTTTATTATTAATAGAAGTAAAAAGTAATAAATACAAGTAATAACTTGCAATAAAACTTTTAGTTCAGTTAAAAGTTAATATTTTCTAAATCTAAATATTTTATTTGAATTGTTATCCTCAGCTGCAATATTTTAAGTAAAACGCTTCCTGCTCTGTAATTTACCAGATGTAATAAGTTGTCCTGAACATTTCTCTGTGTAATAACTTGTCCTGTAATTTTCTAGGTTTATAATGTTAAGAATATTATTTCTCTTGTCCGCATTTTCTCATATAATATATATTATATCATATTATATTATATTATATTATATTATATAAACCACAGTATGTTTGTGTATAATGACTAACACATACATTTACACAATTCTCAAACGATTTTCACCAAACTTTACACACATTACTTATGGCCCAAGGATTGTAATATACTATAACGTTTTGCCTAGAACTCCCTCGTAAATGGATGTAAATGGGCATAACCTTTTATTTTAGGGTCTTCCAGACTTTTTAATCATTTTATAGAAGTGAAAAGATTTTGTCTATTTATTTATTTTGACTGTCCAACTGCCTTTGTGATTAAGCTAAATAGGAACACACTACATGATGAATATCGAATACCAAACAATCTTAATCTCCATATTTAAACTGCATTAAACTTTGGAAAGCTTACCTTTGCATATTCGGAGTTGCTTGAAAGGTGATGTTCCCTTCCATACCTTCTATTTGTTGATACCTTTGTTTACCTACCAATGCACTGTTTCAATTTAAGGATGCTTATTTACCAATCCATTGTGATATTTCGTCTGTTGTACATTGATTCAAATACGTTTTAGCATTGTCGTTCTAGCCTTTTTTAAACAATCGCATATGATTCGTCCCAAAGAATCAATCTTTAAAAAAGTCTTTCTTCCACTTCGCACATGTTCCCTGACCGATCCTCCCCTTCTTCGAACGAGCCCACAACCTACTTGACCTACTGGTCCACACTTTCTTCCCTAACCTCACCTTCCAACCCGGGTCGTTCCCCAGCTCCCTCCCAGGCTGCCGCACTTGTCCTTACCTCTCCAACACCACCATCCTCACAGGCACCCATCATCGACCCGATCATATCACTGACTCCTTCACCTGCACTTCCAGTAACGTCATCTTCTGCAGCTCCTGCTCTCTCTAACCTTCTCTGTACACTGGTCAAACGGGACGCCGCTAGGCTGACCGGTTCGCGGAACAACCCCGAGACATCAGGTTTGGCAACGACAACTCGGTCTCGCGCTACCAGTCATTCTTTTCAACAATATTCTGTGTTCGGATTGTCCTCGCACAGGGGCCATCCGGACTCCAGTCTACGCCGTGTTGCATCAAATTTTGATGAAACAGCGTCGTATGTATGTAGCTACTTATATCCTAGGTTAACAATTCTACTTAGTTACTTTACTATATACCGGTTTTCTTAACCGATATTGCAAGCAGTTTCAATATATTAATGTCGTAACAACCTGAATATAACTTTTTTATACACATGCAATTTAAGTACAAGTAATAATGTTGTCTGTTGTCTGTTGTAAATTAATGTAACTTGGCCCTGAAGAGATGAAAGGCCCTAATTTCTTATCCCAGACAAAAGTGAGTCGGGATCTTGCATCGAAATGTGCATAGGATAATAAACAAGTTTTATTAATATATAGGATTGTGTCATGGCTCTTATTTCAATTGATATATATATATATGAAATCTCTGTGACTGTACCTGTGCCGGTGCATGTGCGTATAACTGTTTTCCTCAATTTCTCTCTCTTTTGTGCACCAAATACTTCTACTTCTCCTGATTATTAACTATACGTACATACTTCATCAAGATGTAATTTTCGTATTATTCGATTCCTTACCTGAGTAGTTCCAATAGAAAATCTCTAAAGTGTAAAAGTTTGCAATTCCTATTACCAAACGAATCCTATGTAATGGTGAATAAATTCTACCAATTTTTTTTTGCGCTTTCTTCAAGAGGAAACGGCTGGGATGTACCCGACACACCTACGTAAAATTCTCTGATAATATAATCTATCTTATATTTATTAAAGTGCTTGGAATTGTTAATCTTTAAAATGAAAAAAAGAGTATATTTGGACGTTATGCTAAAGGATATTCCTATACCAAGGAGAAGCAAATGTATGAAATTGTTAATATATAACACAAGTTCATTTATTATACATATGCGATAGAAAGCATTTCTTCGATAGAAATTCATACTAAGATGATAAATTGAATCTGCTAGCTACTTAAAATATTACTTGAAATCTCATAAAAATCTACCTCAAATCCAACATCTAATTGGATTTGAAAAATATAAAAAACTTGGAAAATACTATTAAAAACATCATATTCAAAGGCCATCCTCTTCGTTAAAATGAACTTCTACATAAATCAGATTATTTAATTAAAAAACTGAAAAGTGTCTCAGTAATTTTCGTATATTCTCATAAAACAGGAGATATTTATAATTTTAGTATTAGAAATATAATGAACTTACTAGGAAGAATTATGTACGTATTACAACATTCTCCTTCTTCGACTCTCTATATAAAACAATCTGCCTGAATTTAAAATAGTAAAATGACTTATCACTGGAGACCTTACGGAGTAGTAACTTTCATAATAATAAATATCATCCTGATAAAGCTAATGATAATAATTATTATAATCCTACTAAAAAAATATATTGTTACTAAAAATAATAAATGTTAAAATCCAGTAAATCACTCATCAAAGAAATCATATGGTACAATGCTTTTGTACTCATGCATCTGCAAAAATATATTTCAATTTCTTTCAAAAATTGGAATAACACTTCCCACCTAAGAATAATTATCACAAAATACCCACGTTATTATACCTTACTTAAATTATAAAAGCAGCAACAATATCAATGATATATATTATTCAATATCACTAAAACTATTAGTAATATGTATGCAATTTCTAATCTTAATAAACAGGCATACCTTTAAATAATATTATTCTTGAGTAAAATACAAATAAAATAGGATTTTTATTTTAAAAAATATTTTCGTTTATGAAAACAAGAATAGTTGTTGGACATATATTTTTCATGGCGTATATAAATGTACGTGTGTGTGATTGTGAGTGTGTGTGTGTTGGTCTGTATGTGTGTGTTGGTGTGTATGTGTGTGCATGTGCGTGCGTGTGTGTGCGCATGTGCGTATGTGTTTGCATAGTGTTTTTTGGTGGGGAGGTTCTTTAAATATATTTTTGAAAGTTACATCCATTTCATCCAAATGTCATGTTTCTAAAAATTATGTGCAATCGATTATTCTTTTCTACTCAAGGCACAAGGCCCGAAATTTTGAGGGAGTGGGCTAGTCGATTAAATCGACCCCAGTACGCAACTGGAACTTAATTTATCGACCCTGCAAGTATGAAAGACAATGTCGACCACATCAGAATTTGAACTCAGAACGTAATGACAGGCATATGTATGTGTCTATGTAAATGTATATGTGTGCGTGTGTATATATGTATGTACACATGTATATACCGTGTGTAATAGCAAAATTGTCATGCTCACAAATTCTTAATATTTCTTCAAACCAACAAACAAATCTATTTGCCTATTTCCATTTTTCCATAGTGACAGCAAATTTTGTAAGAATCAGTGAAACACCCATTGAGATATTTAGTTAGAAAGAGAACAAGCTCACTATGTCTTCCCAAATGAGCAATGCTGAGATGGCTTAGACCAACCAGACCTTCAGTAATAATGACAACATTCATTCTCTGGCTTCCACCTTCACAGTCTATCCAAGAACCATGAAGAGAATTATTAAAAAGTTTGAGAAAGTGGAAATAGCGGAATGGAAAACTGAATCAGCTGGTCATAACTGCGAGAGGGGTCATCATTTCAATCGGGAGCTGAAGAGATAAATCAGAAGAGATCCAACTCAATCCATAAGACGTTTGGCACGTAAGAGATGAGTTTCAGCTATGAAGGTTTTAAGAGCAGTGATAGAAGACTTGAAAATGGAATCGTGCTGAGACATTTGAAGCTCACTGTTACTCCAGGACAAAATGCTACGAGTTTGGGGAGTGTGAAGATCATCTTAAAGAAAGTGGAATATCCTGGGGGTGCTCTCTTACACAGATGAGAAGAATTTCACCCAAGATATGCACACAAACAGACGTAAGAGCCGAATTCCAGTCTCACCTCACGAAAGACTCAAAAATGTTGTTTTCAAATGCAAAAACCCTTCCAAGGTGATGATTTTTCACCTGTATAGCCTTTGATTGCAAGATGCTATTGATCGTCTTTCAGAAGATTGAGAGGCTGAAGGAATTTGTTAGGTTCAGGTTTTGAAAGATGTAAAGATCTGGATTCTTTCTGAATGTCCTGAGACAAGAGAAGAGGAAAACCCCAAAATGGGGCTCCTTGTCACACAAGTGCAATGGTTGGAAACTTTCTCAGAGATAAGTTTGGGAACAGGTTTGGGGATAAGGACACCTGGCCCCCTTTCATCACCTGATATGTACCGATTAGACTTCACCATCTAGAATAACTGGTTAGAAAAGCTTGTGAGAATCTCCACAGTAAGCTGCAAGTCATCAAATGCCCGATCCGTTGGACGTAGGAGGAAGACATAAATTAGGAATTCATTAAGAAAGATTGTGGTGCAGTCAGGAAGAACGTTGAGGAAATCATTGCCAAAAGAAAAGCAACGCTTGGTGTCTAACAGGTATAATAAGGTACAATTTAATATAATTCGTTAGCAAGCAAAGCTATTCCTTCAGCGGATCAGGCCTTCAACCACATGGTAAACCAATACGTAGGAGTGTAACGTAGAGTTATATACGTTTGAAATCCAGTAAATCTATCTAATCAGTAGTATACATTCTATATACTCCTACGGAGTATATAGAATATAAAATAGGTCAGGAGGCATGAGATTAAAATATTTGTTTCACCAGTTATAATCATCCATAGGATGACGATCGTTTCGCAGTCGATATCAAGCAAATATAATTGGTGTTAGTGTATAATGAGTTATTTGACATGTCTATACTAGTATGTTATAAATTACACATTAATATCTATGTTTTCAACACTAGTATATACAAACAAACAATTACCTCCAAAATATTAATGTATGCAAGACAATTATTAATTATTATTTTTTATATAGAAGGGAGAAATAGACATTTAGTAAGATAATAAAAAAGGCGATAATGGGTAGGGATGATGAATTTGAAGATTATGCATAATATGAGAGAGGGACAGACAGAAGCCCATCCCGCTTAGAAGGTCCTGAAAAAGGGTTATTTCAGGATGTTGAACTAAACACCCATATTTCTAGACGGGTATTATTCAAGCCCCAAACAATTCGTCTCAATACAAGACTATGATGCTTCCATACTACTTCTGCTCGTGATCAGAAATGCACATCTCGTCAACCACCAAGTGACGTGGTTGTGATTAAGAAGCTGACAAGCAAAACAGTGGCATTAAGCAGAATAGTTGCTGTAGATCATCTTTGAAACTATAACAAAACATGAAAGCACTTTCAAACAGTTAAGATCAGAAACCTTGGGATCTAGTGAATGGAATTATCATTATTATTATTATTATTATTATTATTATTATTACTATTATTGTTGTTGTTGTTATTATCATTACTGTGGTTGTTGTTGTTGCTATTGTTATTGTTGTGTTTGTTATCATCATCATCATCATTATCATCATCATTATTATCATTATTATTACCATTATCATTATTATTATTATTATTATCATTATCATTATTATTATTATTATTATTATTATTATTATTATTATCATCATTATTATCATCATTATTATTATTATTATTATTATTATTATTATTATTATTATTATTATTATTATTATTATTATTATTATTATTACTACTACTACTACTACTACTATTATTACTTGCTTAGAATATCCGTATACAAAGTAACACGCCATCACGGCATATGAGTGGCTGAACGCTAAATCGATTAACGGGCTTTCGAGGTAGTTGCGCAAAAATGTGTGCATTAATGAGAGCTTTTGTGCTAATTAAGCAATTAAAATATCTGAGCACAACACAGCAGATATATTTATCCAGTGTAAATACCTAAATGCATAATCCGAAAATAACTATGTAAATACAAGATATATATATATATATATATATATATATATATATATACACACATACGTATATATGTATGTATGTATATGTTTGTGTGTGTGCTTGTGTGTGTGTCCGTGTTTTTGCGTATGCATGTATGTATGTAGACCGACGTGTATATATCAGTATGTACCTATGTGAATGTATATATAGATGACATCGCAAGCATCATCAAACACAGCCAAATAGAATTATTCTAGAAATTTTTCGATCGTGAAGATAATCGAACTAAACTTCAGTCGTATCTACATTCTGGAAGTTAATGGGCGGAGAAGACGAACATTCTGCTAATAGGGGAAATTTGAACTCATAATCTGTGGGAAAAAATATGCTAGAACACTCACATTTTCTTCTTTCAGGAGAACTACTCACAGACTCGTACAATACCAGGGACTTTAAGAGTAATTTTTACAACGAACTCAACTGGAATGTTCGCATTTACAATAAAGCGGACTTTATTCGCAGAATAAACTCCAGTATCTTCAGAGCTTTCTGGTTCAGAGAGGAACATATCATCATTCCAGTCTTCTCCACGTTAGTACTGCCACACCTAGAAGACCGCTGTCCCCTGCCGTTTTCTCGAACCAAACAAAACATGGAGATTTCACTCACTGCAGAGTACAATCATTAAAAAGACAAAAGACATGACTGGTCTTGATTATTGTGACCATCTGAAAACACTGAAGATTTATCCTCTCCTGCAGAGCCGTGAATGCTACATCATTTGCACGATATTGAGAGTATGCCACTAGCATTTGTCAAATGTTCTTAATATCAGATTCAGCTGTCATCCATGGTTGGAACCAGGTTTCATACGCTCCTTGCATAATTCAGGTTCACGGCACATAAATTCATTGCAGCACAATTTATTATCCTCAAAAATGGAGAAACATCCCATCACCTTGAAACTGCATCTGCACAAATTAGCTAAGCTATGTTTAGCGGGATGTATCTCAGTCTACAACTCTCTATTTGAATGGGCCAAGTTTATACACAACCTGACTGGAAACGGACTTAACAGCTCCTCTCTAGTGCTGTTATGTTAAACGAGGTCTGTGACAATCATTGGGCAAAACATATCTCAATTACCAGAGGCCAGTATTCCGATTCTGAGACCAGCTCAAGAATACCCTCCTCTGCTGCTCCACTAACACAAATATCTCGGAGACAACCGTCAAGGAACGGTTAAAATGGTGGAAATCTCATCGTTAAAGGAACTGACCAGATGAAATATAACAGACGTCAAGATGCAGAGATCAAACATCCAAGATGCAAAGAGCGACTCAAAACATGTCCCCTGTCAACCCTCTCCTGCAATAAATGCCCCCAGCTCCTCTACACTGTTCTTGGCTTGAAGAAACACATGGGAAGTCGACACCCTTCACACAAATCATGAAAAGGATCAGTCACTCACTACATTATAACGACTTGGATACAAATATATGTCGACGACTGTATATATCTATATCTATCTATCTAACTATCTAACTATCTCACTATCTATCTCTCTATCTCTCTATATATATATGTATATATA
>NC_068988.1:33718518-33719255 GCF_001194135.2 Octopus bimaculoides
ATATATATATATATATATATATATATATATATACGTATGTATATAATAATAATAACAATAATAATAATAATAATCTTTTCTACTAAAGGCACAAGACCTGAAATTTGCGGGGAGGGCACTAGTCGATTGCATCAACCTCAGTGTTTCACTGGTACTAAATTTATCAACCCCGAAAAGATGAAAAGTGAAGTCGACCTAGGCAGAATTTGAACTCAGAACATAGCAATGGGCAAAATACAGCCAAGTATTTCACCCAGCATGCTAGCAATTTTGCCATCTCATCATCATCAGCATCAAAATACAGGACAAGATACTACGACAGCTTGGGATTCAAGGAACCACAGCACTTTAATAGCCTTACAAAATGCATGAGAGACCTGCATGGTGTGAATGCAAGTGTTTTTAAAACAAAACTGGATCTCTTTTTGTTACGGGTTCCAGACGAGCCTAGCTCATGGCAGAAAACACAGATGACGGCAGCAGCATCAACCTCCCTCATTGACTCAATGCTGTGATTCCTTTTTTATTTTTCTAAAATCTGTGTTGCGTCTTGCAACATTTTCAATAGTTTGAATCTGTCCATTATTCAGTTTTGTCATTGAACAGGTCGTAGTTTCAAAGTGACGAAAATATTTTGACAAAAATTAAATTTAAATATTGAAGTGAATCTAACGGTTTTTTGTGTGTTCTTAAATGGCGTATAAACATCTTCCACGCTGCAATTGATTTGGCTTCAG
>NC_068988.1:33724024-33724993 GCF_001194135.2 Octopus bimaculoides
TATAGAGAGAGAGAGAGAGAGAGAGAGAGAGAGAGATAGATACATACAAACATACATACATACATACATACGTACATACACAGATATACTGTGTGTCCATTGGCCCTTACTCTTATAAGTCCGTGTATATTCGGTTGGAAATTCATTAAGAGTGTTATTTAAAGTACTCGCCGAAAGTGACGCACAAGATCGCTTGCTGAATACACGCACTGCCAGGTTTGTACCATGGGTCAATTCTATAACCTTTGTAAATGGTGATAACCCAGCACGGCCACACCATTCGGATTGAAACGCATAAAAAACGTGCGTGTGTATATATATACACATATATACAGTTCTATATTTGAGAGCTGAGAAATTATGTACAATATTTACATTATTTACATTATTTACATTGGACGGATATTTGTCCTCATCTTGTTTGTTGTTAACACAACGTTTGGGCTGATATACCCTCCAGCCACGGGGATAATGCATAGTGGTTAAGATGGATTTCAGGCAGTGACCTGAATAGTGACAATAATAATAATAATAATAATAATAATAATAATAATAATAATAATAATAATAATAATAATAATAATAATAAAAATAATTGTTTTTGTTATTATTATTATTATTATTATCAAATTGAAATTACGATTAACGTAAGCAAACAAATGAAGTTTGCTTTTAGAACCATTGAGATGTCTTAGAAAGTTAAATAAGTGATTTTTAAATTCTCAAAGGCAGGATAATGCTAATAATATACCCTGAACATGATAAGCTACCCCTATTTTGCAGAAAAAGTGTTGGCGGCCATATTATTATAACAACATCATAAAAACACCTTAGGAATTTGAACCTTGTTTCGAAATTCCCCCAGAACACCTGCTAAAGAGTGGAGAGTACATCAGCCGAAACGTTATGTCAACAACAAACAAGACGAGGGCAAACATCCGCCAAATGTAAATAATGTATGTATGTATA
>NC_068988.1:33725362-33729940 GCF_001194135.2 Octopus bimaculoides
TATATATGTATATATATATATATATATAGATAGATAGATAGATAGATAGATAGATATTACATACATATTCTTATATATATGTGCGTGTGTGTGAGTGTCAGTCTGCGCGTGTGTGTGTTAGGTTTCCTGAACAAGTAGTGTTTAGGTTGTAAGCAAGGCACGTTTACTTAAGAACAATGTTGTTTACACATGTAATCTAAGTTGGATATTGATAAATAATACGATAATCATCACTCAGAGTGATGAACCGGCAGAATCGGTAGCATGCCGGGAAAAATACTCACCAGAATTTCATTTGAACTCAGAAGGTAAAACGGACGAAACATCGCAAAGCATTTCACGAAAATTTGAAACCAGTATTATGGCCAAGAATACCATATAAGAATTTATGCATTCATACAACGGTATGCATGTTAATGTCATATTCAAAATTTGGTGCAAGACTAGCAATTTCGGTGAAGGGACCAAGTTGAATAAAGCGACAACAGTGCTCAACTTGTACTTATCTTATTGACCGAATCAGTGACAGATAAAATAAGTACTAGTTGAACACTGGGGTCGCTTTATTCAATTTGGCCTTTCCACTGAAATTGCTAGTTTTGAACCAAAATTTGAAATGAAACGAATATGACATTAACATGGATTCAGTTGTATGAATGCGTTAATTCTTTCTTATTGATATGGTTTTGTTGGCCACAATACTGGTTTCAAATTTTCGTAAAATGCTTAGCGGCATTTCGTTCGTTTTACTTTCTGAGTTCAAATTCCACTAATTTCGACTTTGTTTTTCATCCTTTCGAGATCGATAAAATAAGTACCTGTTGATCTCCTTCCTCAAAATTGTTGTTCTCGAGACCAGTGTCAGTAACATATAAAATATCGTAAACGTATACACAAAGTCAAGTAAATATACATAAGCAACAATTTGTATTCTTGATAGCTAAGCGAACCATGAGCTTTCATATTTCAGGATTCGCACTTATTTTATTGATTTGTAAGGAGTTTAATAAAGTCAGGATATGAATATAGAAATAGATTTGAGTATAGAAATAGACGAACATATTTAGAATTTTAAATAATTTACTCCTAAATGGAAACAAGAAATTATTTGTAAACTTCATTAGCTCAGAGCATGGTGTTGTATATTAACAAATACCACAATGACTAAATTGAGCTTCTAATTATTCGTAATGGCATACCGGATAGCTGAAACAGGGATGCCCGTTGGGAACATATTTGCGATTCAGCTATTTACATTCATCTAAAGGAATCCTTTCTCATTTGTTCCGAAATACAATTATCAATTTTCTTCACTTGAAGACAATTTTGAACTTAATATGTAATCTACATCACAAACTCGTTTTACAAAATATTTCAATCTTATGATTAGTCCTCCCACTATTGAGCGTGTCAAGTCACGTAAAGAAATATCAGCAGAAATGAATTGCCCAGGATGATATTCATAACTGTTAAAATAACTAAAAATCAAACACAATGCATACATTTATTTATTTATTTTTTTGACGTTCTCCTATTTGTATCCCAAGTATTAATCCGACGCAGTAAAAGTGTTCGAGCTCCGACTGTGTCATCCTCAGCTGTCACTTCTACTCACAACAGAGTTCTATCTGTGATCACTCAACTTAAAATAATAACTTCAGACATAGTGTATGTAGAATTAAATCATACAATGTATCTTGTTTAAAAATAAGGTAGGTGGTAAAATATCAATTCTTTTTTAATTTCAGGGTGAATTGCTGTTTGTAGTTTGTTTCGATGAGTGATAACTAGTTGTAGCTGTTCCTGAATAAAATCATTTGAATCCAGAATGAGAAAATTCGTTGCCTTCGTGAGCAACTTGTCTTTTCCGTATATTAAGCTCTACGGTATTTTGTGTGATTTATGTGTCAGGCTGTAGTTGAGATGTTTGAGATTCAACTGCTATTTTCAGCAGGTCGAGCCATCTCCCGCATACACTACTTCGAAATGCACAGATATACATACATACATACACGTATACACCCACGTGTTTAGCTTCTTCCCTCCAGTCTCGAGAAATTAACTAACACACAGGCAGATTTACGTGTGTTACAAAAACAGAGGAAAAAAAATGAAATATTGATTTCATTTCCCAGGCGCAAAGCCATTAATTTCAAGTCAAAGCATAGAATGACGAAAGTAAATATCTCAAGGGATTAACGAAAGCACTTTTTCCTTCTTGCCAAATTGCCGCTTTCAAGTAAGACAATTTTCAAATTACGCTTAAATGTTTCTATTTTTATTTCATATTGTAGGATTTTATTTAATTTTTTTAGACATCATTTGCCTTTTCCTCAGTTGAATCCAATTATCAGTTATTAAATTAAAGGTTGCCTTGATATTTCATTCCCTCAATATTGATGATTCCAGTCGGATCCTGATGAGGAAAATGTATACATGAAAAACACGTGTGAAAAAACAAAATGAAAAAACCTCAAGCAAAATAATGAAGCAAACTCGAAGTTATAAAAGAACATCTGAATTATAGTAAAAGCAAACAACATTAAATATATTTATGAGTTACAAATTTGTTTTAGTATGATTTAACATATAATGCTATGTTTTGGAATTCTACCGGGTGTAATGTATACTAACACAAACAAATATGTTCCAACAGATTGTTCCGTACATAACATAGACACATACACACAGAAGAACACACACATACAAACAAGCATGCAAAAACACAAACAAGCACATAAACACACACACACAGACAAACAAGTACACAGATATCTGAAACCTCAGGACGTCTGATTAAAACGAAATTGATTCAACGCTCTGAGAGGCCTTCATGAATTCCGATTATATTGCATTAACAGGAAAGGTAGTTAACTGACACAATTGTTAGAACACCGAGCACAATGCTTAACGCCATTTCATCCGTCCTTATGTTCTGGTTTCAAATTCCGCCGAGCTCGACTATACTTTTCCTCCTTTCGGGGTCGATAAACTAAGTGCCAATTAGTCACTTCAGTCGAGATAATCGACTTAGTCCTCCCCCATATTTGTTTGCCTTGTGCCAACATTGGAATCCAATATTATTGCACAAATGTGAAGTAGCCGGATGTGGTACAGAAGGTAGTACGTGACAGAGATAGTAGAACCACTATAGAGTATAATGTGACATATTGATTATTCTTAAATTCTGTTGAATCCTCTTGTTCACGTGTTGTTTGTGCGAATGGGTTCAAAGATCATTTCTGAACTTGAAATAAATGCATTTTTTTGGGTTAAGTGACAATAATGATTAACTAATTTCAACGAAACAACATTTTCAGGAATATACAAAAATATGCAGTCTCAGAACACGCAATTATAAGAGGTTCACTTCTCAGTTAGCATTGTCGTGTATTGTGGAAATGTCTATCCGACAACCTGGATAAGTTAGGGTTTTCAGAAAAAGAAACCAATCAACTAACTGGCACATTATAAATACAATTTATACGTGTAACAAAAATTATGTGTGTGTGTGTGTGTGTGTGTGTGTGTGTGTGTGTGTGTGTACGTTTGTGTGCTTGTGTTTGTCCCCCAAACATTACTTGACAACCGACGCTAGTGTGTTTAAGTCCCCGTAACCTAGCGGCTCGCCAAAAGTACCCAATAGAAAATATGTAAGTAGTGTGTCATCCAATACATAAGGTGGTTTTTCAATATTTGTTTTATTTTTCAAAATTACAATAAATAAAGTTCTTTTTTAATCTAAAATATACTCTCCAGCATTTTCTACAATGGTCTTCCATCCATCTGGTAGGCATGCAAGGCTCCTCTTCCAAAATTGTACTTGTCTGTGACGAAAAATACTCTTCCATTTATGTTCTGACCTCGTCTACAATATTTATATTCTATCTGTCGAGTTGATTTTGAAGATTGCGAAATGAATGAAAATTAGATGAAGCAAAGTCCGGTGATTATGGTGGGTGGGGGGCATCGTTTCTCATTGAAAGTGCTCCAGCCTTTGGAATGTCATACTCGCTGTATGTGGCCGAGCATTATCCTGATGGAAGAACGCCTTTTGTCTTAAAACCAAAGATGGTCGCTTTTCTTCTAGTGCTCACTTTAATGACCAATTCCAAGCCTCTCTGTTATTTCCTCAACAGTTACGATGGGTATTTTGTTCTACCAGGGTTTGAAGGACTCTACAGATCGGGCTCTACAGATCTTCCAGAACGAATCTCGTCTTCTAGGCTGTAGTTTCCGGCTAGGAATTTCTGGAGCCACCTTTGACACTGGCTTACGCTTATTATCACATCTCCATACACTGCATTAATATTCATCGCACTTTCCGTTACGTTGTTGCCTTTATTAAACTCATAAAGCAAAATATGTCGAATATGTTCTGTTGTCACTTCCATTATAGCCTTGAAAAAAAAAGTCTTAAAATAGAACTGCACTCTTCAAAACTTGCACTAAAAATAAGTACAAGGTAAAGTTACTACTTGCTTTTATAGCAAATTGATGAAGGTAGAGTATCCCAGTCCACCTCCGAATTTTAGTTCGTGCAATTGAAAATCCGCATTATTTATGAAATGACTATAT
>NC_068988.1:33730475-33736381 GCF_001194135.2 Octopus bimaculoides
ATATATATATATATATATATATATATATACAGACAGAGAAAGGGGGAGATTGTGAGCGCGTGTATACACAGTGTATGTGAATAGGTGTGTAGTCTTTAGACAATAGAAACATGCGTGTGTGTGTGTGCGCCCGTCCGTCTGTGTGTGTGAGTGAATGGTTTTTTGATGAGGTGTCTTGAATGGTGTGCGTGCATAAGTGTATTCCTTCAGAAGGAAGAAATACTGAGAGAAACAGGGATGTTTATGAAGAGTGAATCTGTGTGATGAAAACAAGGTATGTTTGTATCATATTTTATACGTTTTATTTACAAGATGTCTGAAATATGTTTCAGGTGAATGAATGTCATTAAACTTCCTAAGTAGGTACAAAATAAATAGAAATATATGAATTGCATCATGAAACAAATAAATATTTATCAATATTCAACATAATACTGAAATCATTATTAACATGGTTCTGTCTTCACCTAGCACAACTACCGACGACTAAGTCCTCGGGCTGGTCCAAAGTTTGCGAGAGGCTTGGGTAAGCAGAAACTGAAAGAAGCCTGTCGCTTACGCATGCATGTATGTATATACATGTGTGTGTGTGTTTGTGGGTATGTATGTATATCTCAATATGTGTCTATGTGTTTGTACTCTACTACCACTTGCAACCGGTGTGGGTGTGCTTACGTCCTCGTACATAAGCAGTTCAGTTAAAGAGCTCGATAAAATAAAGACTTGGCTCTACGCAAATTAAGTACTGGATGGATTCTTCTACCATTAACACAACCAATAGCTCAGACACTTTCTAATTCAAAGTACATAATACGCAGAATTATCGCATTAATACAGTAGGGTGTTTGGAGGGAGATCTGGCTGCTATGGAAAGTTCCGAAAAGTGGGAAGAATCACTTCCACGAAAGTTCTGAGGAAGGGGAGTAAGGGAGGAATTACTTCATGGATAGTTGCGAGGAGGGGGAGAAATTATTTCTTGGAATGTGCCGAGGAAGAGAAGTTCCGATGATGTGCAACTTCCGGGAGTGTTCCAAGGATGGGATTTCCTTGAAAGTTCTGTGGATTTTCTGGAAAGTTCAGTGGATGAGTCACTTCCTGGAAAGATCCGAGAAATGAATTTCTTGGAAAGTTCCGAGGCTGGGACTTCCTGGAAAGCTTCGAGGGTGAGTCCTTTCCAGGAAAGTTCCGAGGATCTACTGGAAAATTCCGATGATCTACTGGAAAGTTACGAGGATGAGCCACTTCCTGGAAAGTTCCCTCTGAAGTGGTTCCTGAAAAGTTACAAGGATTTCCTGAGAAGTTCCCAGGTCTTTCTGGAAAGTCCCGGGGATGGGACTTCCTGGAAAGTTCCAAGGAAGAGCCACTTCCTGGGAAGTTCTGAGGAAGGGATTTTCTGGAATGTTCCGAAGATTTCCTGAAATCTTTCGAGGATTAGCCATTTCATTGAATGTTCCGAGGTCCAAAGATGGAGTTTCCTGGAAGGTCCTGATTATTTTTCTGGAAAGTTCCGTGGATGAGCCATTTCCTGGAAAGATCCGGCAAATGGAATTCCTGGGAAGTTCCGAGGATGAGCCTATTTCTGGAAAGTTTTTAGGTATTTCCTGGATAGTTACCAGGGTGAACTATATCCTGGAAATATCCTAGGACTGGACCCAGAACCATGTGGTTGGTAAGTAAGCTACTTACCATACGGCCACACCTGCGCCTATATATATGAATTTTACACTTATGTGATGGGCTATTCTACGGTTCTATAAATTTCGCATTTATTATTCTTAAACGTCGCCGTGGCTTTGAATTTTAAAACAGCTAAACCACGTAAAACGTATATGTGTGTGTGTGTGTGTGTGTGTGTGTGCGTGTGTGTGTGCGGGTATGTATTTATTGTTATTGACGTTTGTGTGGTGATTGGGTAGATTTAAATTTCGAGTTGTGGGTGGATTTGCCTGTGATTGAAGTCGGCTTAAGATCCTATTACTTCCTATTACTTGCACCCTCACCAGTAGATATTTATTTTTACCAAGAATATATTTGTTTTCTTCTAGGGATTTATCAATGTGATGAGAGGGGCCAGGAATTCAATTCATATGCGTATCCTTAGAGATAATTTCAGTCGTTTTTGATTGTGTAACAAATTTTGAGAAGGGTTTGTCGAGTATAGTTTTCCATGAAATATTCCTTTTTATATTCAGATTGATAATTACTGATAAAACAATTACGTTTCTCACTTTTTCAATCTATGCTATTGCTTCAAAGATTAATAGTGCTCCCAACTTATGGCTACTTTCTAAAATTTTAAATCAATTTCTTTTGTCTTTATCTAATTTTCCTTCATTGCAAGCATTAGGTTCAGGTCTCCCGTTTGAGGAGGGACACCGCCATCCCACCTAATACAGTGGTTCTGTAATGGTCCATGAATAAAATGGTGGAACTCGCCAACTTTTTTATTTATAATAAATCATTGTTTGGCATTGTTGTTTTTACAGACATGTTTATTTATAGTTTATATATAAATATTTTTGTGTTGTCATTATTTATTATTTTATTATATTTTTCTGCATACGTTCACAAGTTGTTACCAGCTTCAAAATGAAATCCTGCTTACAGACATGAAAACGGAAAATATAATCAGATGGAAACCTTAGCGCAATTACTGTTTTTTAGACATTCTTTATTACTAATTTGTGATACACAATGATAGCATTGTTGATTACACCTCATAAATGTTTTTTTTATTTATGAACGAGCCACAAGATTTGCTACATGAGATGCAATTGTTTAAATATCAATATTCAATGCAATTTTAGTTCCTTCGATATGCATGATCATTCCGATTACGTACTTATTCCACAATACAATGCTGTAAAATACGCATTGAGATGATTAGCTAAAGTGCAAAGAAATATATCTAATATTTATGAGTAGTAAAACCAAAATAAAATGCAGAAACATCCAAAGTAACTCTATTTCACATTTCTTATTTTGAATGGTACTGATCCCACTTTTAAGTGATTTGAATAACGTAACGTCGCGGTATAAACTGAAATAGAGCGGCATCATCAAAATCAGTCACTTATATTTTATGGATGGTTGAAAACATGTACAAAGTCTGACATGGAATTAGGACTTCTAACAACAATCTACGGGTATGAATTGAATGACCCAGTGCGATTTTTCCATGTGCGCATAGACATTTAGAAATCCTGTTGGTACCTGATGTCTGTGTAGTTTTGTGAAAGTTTTACAACATCTATTTATCCGCTGAATCCACACTATCTGTGCGTGCGCCTAAGATGTTCCAATCACTGAGTAGCACTAAAATGTAGGATTTCTAAGAAGACCATTAGATTCCTTAGAATTCCCGCCTCAACGCCTCTGATGGTATCTAAGCGACTGTTTGTTATGGGCTTTGCTACCTGCCATTTCAAGTAACAACAACTCATCTTTTTGTTCAAAGACATGGGCCCGTATCATGAAATCCGGAGTTTTTCGAAGCAATACGACTTGACACTCTACTCCAAATTCCGGTCGATTTCGATATGTATGTATCTCATAGATTCCAAATATAGGTATGAAGGCTCGTGTTTTGAAAATCCTGTTCTACCAATTGCCACTAAATCTATATCCAGTAACTTGAGGTCATACAAACTCTGGACCTCATTCAAAGGTGAAACGATTCACGATCATTTATACTGCCTATTTAACGACGGCCAAGAAGAGTGAGAACGGTCCACTTGGTTTGTTCCTGTGCACGGACGTGTATATACATGTGTGTGTATGTCTGTGAGTGTGTGTGTACGTGTGTGTGTGAGCGTGTGATCATTTGTCGATATTCTCATGAAAATCGACTACTGTCCGGAATATTTGGTTGTTAAAATTGTGTATGTATTTTAAATATATTCACGTTGCTTATGTATTAGTATGTTATTCATCGACAAGATAAGTTTATTATGAACGGCGCATTATATGGGTAATTATGGGACTTGTTATTTTTTCTTGCTTCTGTCTATCGTCCTTCAGTTAATGAGTTCCATTTAGTTTGTACTGAGGGTTCTTTGACTGTGTATCTGGGAATATGGGTGTGCTAGTGTTTGCACAATTGGGCGTAACTTTGATGGAGGTTATGTTAGTTGTTATGATAGTGCTCATAGTACTTTTGTAGCTGATTATTTTGATGAATCGCAACTCAAAAGCATGAATTCCAATCGTTTACCATATTTGAGTTGGTGTTGTTGCTTTTGTTTCAGTTTATGATAGTGCAGCCCACGTTACTATCATTGAGGGATTATTTTTCGTACTCTTACTTCCAATATTGCTGGTTTTACCAAAGATGTTAGTGTTTCTTCATTCTAGCTTGTGCCGCAATCTATATTGAACAGCAAAGTGTTTCTTGTGGTAGGTTCATAATTTTTCTGGTATCGTTCTCCGTTCCTGAAAGATTGATATTCTTGTAAACATTTCACTCCTAAAAGGCCAAATATTCCAATTGAAAATTGTGTGAATATAATCAAAATGGTTGTCAGCGCGTGTTATAAAAGTCAATGTATACCAGATGTCTGCTCTAGGGAAATCGTCCCCACCTGTATCTCTTTAAATACATATGCCTCTGAAGGTGTTGAGCTAGTAGAAACGTTAGCACGCCGGGCGAAATGCTTAGCGGTATTTTCTCTCTCTGTACATTCTGAGTTCAAATCCCGCCGAGGTCGACTTTGACTTTCATCATTTCGGGCTCAATAAATTGAGTACCAGTTGCGTACTAGGGTCGATCTATTCGCCTGGCCCGCTCCCCAAAATTTCGGACCTTGTGCCTAGAGAAGAAAAGAAAACATATGCCTCTTTACAGAATGATATTTATTTCTGTTTCGTGGAAAAAACCTGTTCTGTTATACTGCATACCGCTTATTTATGCTAGTCTATTTGATATATTTTTGCGAAACTTCGAGATGTTTCTGTGTTTTTATCTAGACAAAATAAATAAAAATGTTTTACAGCACGACAATATGAGGCTGTGTTTTATATATTACTGTTACTACTACTGTTACTTTCGTTGTTTGATGCAGTGGCATCTGCTCTCTTTTATAATTGATGTAGTGGCGGCAACTTCATTGGTTCTATCGCAATTTGTCAAGCAGTAACGGTAGCAGTGCCATAGATTTATTTTAACTGACGATTCTATGGGCATATGTCGCGGTTTCGCTTCATTTCTGCTTCTTCATTTGGCACGGCGCTGTTTCTGATGTTGCTGCTACTTTTGCTGATTAATACTGCTGCTTTGTCATTGTGTTGTGAGAGATATTAACTTTTACTCCGAAAGACAGTTTTACCTTCCAAAGCACTCACCGTGCTTTTATTCATTTTTCCACAACACGCGCGCGCACGCACACACAAACGAACAAACAAACACACAAACGCAGACAGTGCATATATACAAGCATATATATACAAGCACATATACATATGTGTGTATATATATATATATATATATATATATATGTGTAAGTGTATAGAAAGAGAAAGATAATAACGAAAAAAAATGGATAACAGTGACTGAGTAACTTGGAAGTTTTCAAGCACTTGTGTTTCATAAAAATAGAGTTTTGCGCAGGTAAAATATAAAACAATTTAAGATGGAAGACATGAGAAGCAAAGAAATATAGTTCAACATCTTGACACGAATATGAAGGTGACAGATGTCAAAGGTATAAACTAGGAAAGCATTGAGATAGAAGGAGAGGCAGATAGAGATAATGAGAAGGAATAGAAATGAGATAAAAGTTGAAGTCGGTGTGAGAAAGTATGCAGTTTAGTGAGTTTCATAGGAGTAATGGATAAACAGTTGTAAACACAAGGAAACACATTTAAAACATGTATAAGTCTCTCTCTCTCTCTCTTAATATATATATATA
>NC_068988.1:33736627-33738808 GCF_001194135.2 Octopus bimaculoides
ATATATATATATATATATATATATATATATAAGTACATGTGTATACAAACATAGTGTAAGAAAGACGTCTGATAAATGGATAATGTACAAAGTAGAAACGTTTGTGAGAAATAAATAATATAGATATATAGTGATGGTGAAAGGTGAATAGAATCGTATTATCAGACACACCAATAGGTAGAGGAAGAAAGAGATAGTGAAAGACAAAGAATATATGAAATAAATGGCTGGCATGAAGGAAGGAAGGAAGGAAGGAGAAGCGGGAAAAGGTTGATTTTACCGCCTTTGGGGTTCGGATAATGTTAAAAAATGCAAGTTAAAAGAAGAACCACATTTCCAAGATTAGCTAGTATTTCCAAAATTATATTGAACCTGAGGAATTTAGTTTGCTCCACTGTCTGACTGGCTCAAACAATCTTCACTTGCTTTCAAACTTCAAAATCCATTTATGCCAGAAAGGCAGGATTCTCTGTTCAATGAACTTTCACAATAAACCGCTTGTGTTTGTTGCCAGGAACAGTCCATCGTATGGAGTGAGTCATGCAAAATAGGAACAAAACCAGGAATAGTGGATGAGATGGGAGAGTGGAAGTGCTTTTAGAGCAAACTTTTGGCTACAGAGCTGGTATCTAAATATAGTTGAAATACCAGGTGGTCGGCGCACCTCGATGGGCCTATTGATATTAAATCGTTTCAACGAAAGAACGAGAAGTGGTTAACATAGAAAACCTCAAATAACAAACACTTTCAAGTACATTAAGTTTCTGTATAGAAATACAATATTTAGTACGTGTGATAAACAGCTTCTGATCAATCAAACATAATAAACATATACGTCCAGTCATATTTCACAGGGACGTTGGTACGTGTGATTTTTTTTTTTGTCAATACTCAGTGTTCCTTTTGCATAAATTTGGTTTTGTTTAGTATAATTCAAGAATATTTTCGCTTCCACTTTTACTGATACACCTGTAATCGGAATCATTTAATACTTATTGTATTCACAACATTAAGTAACTAGGCACTTACATCAACTTATATATATATATATATATATATATATATATATATATATATGTATATATATACATATATATATATAAAACGGGCAAAATAGCTAGTTCTAAAATCTCTAAACGAGATATGAATAGTAACAATAATAGACGGTAACATCTGTTTGCCACTATAACATGGCTATGTTACATTTTAACCACAGGAAGACGTCTTTCCCAGCTGGTTAACAACATACAGCCTGTGTCTGATATGTTGTGAGTAACGGAACGAACCACTCCCCTCCAGCTGGGCAACACCAGCAGACCATGGTTTCTGGGTTTTACCCTTTCATCGATGCTAGATACCTGCATGCTAGAGATGGCAGCCAAGCGTCCCTACTCTCAATATATACACACAGAGAAGCGGCTGAGAGCTGCTGATCTCACAACGAGCAAACTAGCTAATTCTAAAATATTTAAACGTGATATAAGTAGTAAGAATACTAGACGTAAATGTTTGTTTGCCGCTATAACATGGCTGTTCTATAAATAACTATGTTACTGCATTTTAACACATATATCTATTTTATAATTGTCGGTCATTAGAATTTTTGTCAAACAAATCGTCCCAACTACTTATTAATTTTATGGTTCATACGAAAGGCCACGTTTCCCGAACCGCTATATTATGGATATGTAAACACTCCAAATGTAGTTGACATGCGGTGGCGGAGAACGAAGACAGACACAAAGACATTCACACAAATATATATATATATATGTATATGCCATTGTTAAAGAGGACAACAAGCGTTATGGCAAGACAAACCTCTGAAGTCATATACGTTATTATTGTTGGAAAAGTCTTACAGCTATTTCTGGGATATCACAGAGTATGGCAAAATGAGAAGGGGATCCGATGACAGAATATCGTACACAATTTTATATATTCCAGAAATATGAATTTTTCCAATAATAATAAAGCTTCTTTCAATTTTCATCCATCAGCTGCATTCACAAGTCGTCGATCGGCACGAGGCTATAATAAAGCGCACTTGCCCAAGGATTCACCCGGTGCAACTAAACCCGGAACCATGTGGTTGAGAAGAAGATTTTTCACCACACAGCCATGCACAAACCTCTGTGTGTGTGTGTGTGTGTGTGTGTGTGTGTGTGCATGTGTGTATTA
>NC_068988.1:33738818-33739652 GCF_001194135.2 Octopus bimaculoides
ATATTTGTGTATGTTATGTATATATATCAAAGCTCATATATAAAATTTGAAGTAGAGTGTTAAAAGAGAATTTATCTCAGTGCATATCGCTTTTATTGTCTATAAGAATATTATTAAGACTCTATATTGCTAATATGTGAAACCGGGTTCTTCAGAGATATAATTATAGTTGCAGGCATATTTCTTACCAACATGATGCATCTCTAATTGAGTGGAACGCTAATATAGCTCATTACAATTTGGCTCAGAAATAGGGAAATATAACTCAGTAATATTATACAAAATGTACCGATTGATGTTCTAAGTAGGGATGACGGAAATATGAAATGGTTGATGAAATGAAATGATATCGTCTTTTTTCGCTGACATGCACATGCGTATGCAATTAAGGAAAGAAGCACTACAAGTGCGCGTCTAAGTTCTCTATATTTTTATAGAGGTCTACCTATTTATCAACCTCTCAATCCATCCCTGCTTCTGCATATCTATCTACATGTCTACATTTGTTTATATGTCCATATATAAATGACTACTCGTACGCACAGAAACACTACTCAACTGGACATGTGTACACAGGTAGATAGATAGATAGATAGATAGATAGATAGATAGATAGATAGATAGATAGATAGATAGATAGATAGATAGATAGATAGATTGAAGTGAATTGTTTCACAGAGACTAGTATGCATACAAATACCGATAGAAAAGAGGAAGCGTTAATGTATGTGTGTGCGTGAGCGTGTGTGCGCACTTGTGTGTGCATCTGTGTGTGATGTATATGTATATATATTGTGTATATATATTGTATACATATATATATATATATATATA
>NC_068988.1:33740707-33744033 GCF_001194135.2 Octopus bimaculoides
AAAGAATGACGAAGAGGAAGAGAAACAAAGGTGAGGAGGAGGAGGAGGAGGAGAAGGAGGAGGAGAAAGAGGAGGAGGAGAAGGAGGAGGAGGAAGAAAAAAAGAAGACGAAGAAGAACAGAAGAAGAAGGAGAAGTAGAAGAAGAAGAAGGAGAAGAAGAAGAAGAAGAAGAAGAAGGAGAAGAAGAAGAAGAAGAAGAAGAAGAAGAAGAAGAAAAAGAAGAAGAAGAAGAAGAAGAAGAAGGAAGCTAACACCTTAGATAAATTAGGTAGGGCCATATAGCGTAAATCGGTTTATCTTGGCGTATGCTGGTGGTGGGTGAGTACCTTGAGTTCCATTGCTATTGAAATTCGTCTGATTGGTAAAAAATTATTTTCTGATCAGACAACATTCAGCAAGGAAAACTGTCAGTGAAAAGCACTATTTAACAGATAACTTGACAATTACACATGAACCAAATAATGAGGATATTTATGAAGTTGCAATCACGATCGCTAGATCATATGTTCGATTCTCGGACCGGACGGTTACAGAGGTTTAAAGATCGGAAAACCTCTGTACTTTGATGAATCGCAGACTCAAAAGCATGTCTTCCAATCGTTTCCACATTTTTCTTAGCATGTTTTACACTTTTCCTTTGGTCATTTTCTAAGATTAATGCCCTCTCGATCACCTTCACCACTTGAAGTTTCACTGGCCAGAGAAAGAACGTTTGTCTTTTAATTGTTGTGACTTTGCATTATTGTTTATTCTTTTGTAGTTTTGATGATTTTTGTCGCTTTTGTTTCAGTTTATGATAGTGCAGCCCACGTTGCTATCAATGAGGGTTTATTCCGACTAGTCTCCTTAGGTATCTGAAGCCGTTAGTATCTACATGAAGCCGGAAATCCTTTCCAGTGTCAGTGGTTTCAAACGTTCTCGAATCTCCAGCTCGACTGCAAGCCATTTATTTCATTTGGAAACATTTTTCGGAAATAGCGAGACAGAAATGATCCGCTTTTAATGGAGCAGTTTCAACTTTGAGGTTGTACCCTGTGAAATTTATAGTTTAGCACCTGTAACATGACGTGTTCATTGTATGTTTCTCAAAAAAAAGCAGAAAAACCTAATAAAATCAACACGTATCATTTTATTTTCCTTTTGTCTCATCATTGATTGTATGTTCTTATAATGTTCTTTCAAAATTTGTTATATTAATATATTTGTCTGTATACGTTTACTTTATGCGTATTTCAGTATTATGTATATCATATATTTGTGTACTTCATTAATATATAAGTGCAAATTGAATGGATGTATTAATATACAAGTTTATATGTACATTTATGCATATGTACGTTTATGCATATGTACATTTGTGTATGTGTGTGTGTGTGTGTGTGTGTATGTGTGTGTGTGTGTGTTTGTGTGTGTGTGAAGAGGGCGCCTGTCTCCAAAACTCCAAATTTGAGTAACATTTTCATGCTTGGATTTGCAAAGTACGATAAGTATAACACTGGTTAACAGAGAATTTATCCCAAGGAAAAGAATACATACATCATATATGTATTTGCATGCAGAATTCAAAAATAATGTCAAATTATCTGTATCACCCACAGTTCTCTGTTCCGCGATAATCCTCTCAGTTCCTATTACGTGGACTAAATTTCAGTTAAGTTGATGTAATGTGAAGCTAACGATCTAAGAAATATTCCTAATTTAAATTTTTATGAATAGAATTAACCTAGTGAATTCATAAATCCAGCTATCTGGGTCAATGAATCTCAAATATATATGAAATGAACAATATGCATAAATACTAACTCAAAGATAAAAAAAAAACACAGAAAAATATTAACACACAGAAGTAGAGTAAAATATGTAATATACTAACACAGAGAAAAATTAAAACAAAACATGCCGGGGTGAAGAATATCGTGGTGTGAAGAATCAAGTGTGAAAAATCACCGTATATCAACATACGGCACAGACAGTGAACCACAACACAGCATGCGGTTGTGATGGTAACAAGCTGCTAATGCCATGTTGTCTATTGGTTAAAATTACCCAAATTTCCCAACTTTAATTCCAAATAAGATCCGATTTTTTTCATTTACGAGATAAAGTAATTAGTTGCTCGTAATCAAAATTCGGAGTTGTATCGATACGCCAAAATTGAAAGCTATTTGAGTAAAATTGAAAGGCGCTCATTTTGCTAATGAAAATGACTACATTCTATATCATCTTACTGTTCCTTTTGTCTCTTCCTTGATTGTATGTTTTTATTATTGTTTTTAATTGTGATATCAATATATTTATCTACACAGAAAAAGTGAGGGTCAAACTTTACGAGACCTTGACTCAGAGGTATGGTTTGTTTCCCGGATTCAGTAACGTATATATTCCCCTGCTGGCCGTGACACGGATTCCTCGCAGGTTTACTCATTTATTATCAGTTTAGTGGATTCGAACTTATTTGAAATGAAGTCGATTGCTCTAGAAAACTCCGCATCGCCCAGTCCAGGAATCGAAATTACAACCTTGCGATCATTAGCGCAATACTGTAACCTCTAAGCCACGCGTCTGAATCTATGAAAATATGCATATGCGCGTGTATGTAAGCGTGCGTATATAAATACACCCCACACTACATATGAATATATATATATGTGTGTGTGCGCGTGTGTGTGTATGTGTGTGTGTGTGTGTGTGTGCGCGTGTGCGTGTGTGTGTGTATGTATATATAGATACACATATTGTTGTGAACGTGAAGTGAGCTGGTGAATAATGGAGGGAGTTTGATGCATATACAGGTTTATTATAAGGAGAGATACAGAAACAAGCGAGTAATGTATACATATGAATCTATTAAGTTGAAAGTAATTGGAAACCTGAGAATACAGGTTTTCTGTATTTTCTGGTGAAACATAATACTCTGGATTGATGATATTTATCGTGATTTGTCATTAGCAGCTGGTTTCTTCTTTTAAAGTTTTATTGTGCTAACAATAAGTCTGCCTGAGATCTTGTTGCAGTATATACTATGAAAATTCTATATTCCTTCTCATGCCACAAATGTTATAAGTGTGTGACCTTCAGAGGAGATATGTGTGTGTGCATGTATGCGTGTACGTGCGCATGTGTATAAACCCACAGTTATATGGCTATATATATTTACACACACATACGTACACATATATTCATATATAGGTATGCAGCGCACAAACATATATTATTTATATGTATGTATATATTCATATACAGATAGATGTGTTTCTCTTCGTATATGAATGCATGTGCCTACGCATTTATTAACACAAATGTATATATATATATATATATATAT
>NC_068988.1:33744264-33746045 GCF_001194135.2 Octopus bimaculoides
ATATATATATATATATATATATATAAACATATAGACATACAGACATATTTTTTATGTACGCGTCTTAGTTGTTTAAATAAACTGATCTAAACATATTGTTATTCTTTGCAGCGTCAGGCGGACGAGCTGTAGTCTCGTATTCGGATATTATCAGTGAATTCATACCGTGTTAATATCACGATGCCACAGCATATAAACCTGTTGTATTGAAGACTTAAGATAATCGATTAGATACACTGAAGCTGTTCAAGACGACGCCGAACTTTTACAAGAATAACATTTATTGCTTTTCTTGCAATTTCATAAGACTTTCTTGTTGATACATCAAATTTTTGTTGATATATCGCCCACAGTCTTTGCTTCTAAGTATGAGATGCATCTGAGAACGGGTGCAGCCATGGAGATGTGGTTAGAAGGTTGCTTCCCAACCACATGGGCATGGCTTCATTCCCACAGCATTGCACCTTGAGTACGTGTCTTCTATAGCCCTGAGCTTTCTATGCCTTTCCGGGGGATATGGTGTACGGAAACTGAAAAGAGTCAGTCGTATTTATCTATCTGTCTAATTATTTATTGCCCACAAAGGGCTAAACATAGAGGGGACAAACAAGGACAGACAAAGGTATTAAGTCGATTACATCGTCCCCAGTGCGTAACTGGTACTAATTTATTGACCCCGAAAGGATAAAAGGCAAAGTGGACCTGGGCGGAATTTGAACTCAGAACGTAACGGCAGACGAAATACAGCTAAGCATTTCGCTCGGCATGCTAACGTTTCTGCCAGCTCATCGCCTCATCTATCTATCTATAGATCTATCGATCGATCGAGCGATTTATCTATTTGTCTATCTGTCTGTCTGTTTGTCTGACTGTCTTTCTCTCTCTCTCTCTCTCTCTCTCTCTCTCTCTCTCTTCTCTTTCCATCTCCCCTTTCGTTTAATCTCCCTTCCTTTCTATAATTGTTTTGATTACCCCTTCTCCCCCTTTCGTTTTTTTCTCTCTCATACTTTCTCTAATTCTATTTCTCTCCCTTCATCGTTCTCTATCTGTCCCTCTCTCTTCCTTACTCTTCTTCTTTTACTCTCTCGTTGCTCACACGTTACCATTGGCCATCTTTCTGTTCGTAACTTGAGATTCTTTCTTTCCTTTCGATCAGCTACAGAGATCAATTGAATTCATGTATTTCTCCTGTCAAAGCTTGTTCCTCCAGCGTTCGCTACTTCACCTCAGAATGGCTTAGGCAGCTCTTACTATTTGTTTTCACTGTCCTGTTTTCGTTACCAACTTTGGCCCTCTGTAAATCACAAACTTTACTTAATTTGCTTTGCGTGAGCAACTGTCGGAGGCGCATCTTGTCGTAATTGCTGGAAAAGCGGAGTAGATAAGACAGCCGATAACTGATGATGGGTCATTCTTTATGTTACTTGTCTTATTTTCCATTTCTTGCTTTCGTTGTACGCGAAAAATGTTCGTATTTCAGGTTTCTATATTTCTTATTTCATGATGTTTACGTTGTATCACGTCCAGTACCCATATACGCCTATGTATATGATTATATATATATGTGTGTGTGTGTATGTGTGTGTGTGTGTGTGTGTGTGTGTGTGTGTGTGTAAATATGTATATATATATGCATGTATATATGCATATATATAGATATTACTTATATTATTATATGATTGAACGCCACGCATCCATTTCGAAGTAAGTTTCATCTACCGACAAACACACACATACACATACGCACACACACACACATACATGCATACACATACATATAT
>NC_068988.1:33746620-33750885 GCF_001194135.2 Octopus bimaculoides
CACACACACACACACACACACACACACACACACACACACACACACACACACACACACACACGCACACACACACACACACTATACATTCGAATCATATCTCAGACAGACATGGTGTTTCCACATACCGAACCAAAAGTTCACTGGCTTTCCTTTTAGTGGAGTGTTGACCATATTGGTAGCTAGCTTTTATGACATTATCACTGAAACATCGTCCGCATATAGCAATACATTTACCTGCGACCTAACTGCTTGATCCTTAAATATCAACGAATTTCTTTAATTATATGATAGCTAGTTTTGATACAAATCAAAAGCAGAATGTCAAGTTGAACTGATCTTACCTACCTGTTGTTTTATTTTATCAATTCCTTAGTTCGACGGCTATCGCCTGTTTGTAACTAATGAAATCAAACTTATCTAGAGATTTATTTTGATTGCTACTTGAGGCTTACTATTCGACAGTATTTGCTTTTCAGTATGTTCCAAATGAAGTACAAACTAAGTCAAAGTGATCTGAGTTCACACTTTTGACTGTCGTAATTAAATAGTAGAACTGAGCGGTCTTCAGTTCTACGAATATAGTCAAATTTACAATGTTGCAGCTAAGTGTTTTAGTTAGTCTCCAATTCGCTTGTTTGTTGTTAAATTTTAAATATATCCCATTTCGACAATCATCGTAAAATTCCCTTATGCGTGTTTCATTAACTTTACTGAAATAGAAAAAGAGAAAAGTTAATCAAGATCTATAAACAATAAGAAACATTTTTTCTGTATAAAATTCGTTTGTATCATAAATTAGAAACAAAGAAATATGTTAAATAATACGCTTGTCGATACTTCCTCCTTGAAAAAACAATGATGGCCATATCGCAATGATCTGAAATGAAACAAAAACATCCAGTTTGAATTAACGGCAGTCTAGTAACGTTCAAGTTAAGAACATCTAAATAATTAGCGAGAGAGCAAAAGAGTTGTTCGTGGTTAATAGCGGGTAATAACAGTTAATACTAGCCATCACAGACCGAACAATTATTCTAAATAACGTCTCCTCTCATGTACAAGGCAATGTAAATTGCTGTGTAGAAAAAGAAAGTCAGTATTTCATATGCATTCTTTGTTCCGAAGATTAAGATTAGATAATAAGTCAAGAGAGGCTTTTGTTTGGGGGCGATTTTAAAACCAAACTCTGCTAAACATTCAGCGCTTTCTCTATTCTATTATTCGTGTATTTTTCTTATCTACATTAAATGTCTATACTGGAAATGTTATATCCCTTGGTTTTCCCATACTGTCAAATAGTTTACATTCGTATTCAACATTTATGTTTCGTCATTATATTTTCGCTAACAGAGATCCAGAATGAATTACTCGGATTCTTGAGTGTGTACTGGAACCATGTTGCTAATTAATTCAACCGAAGATAAACAAACATATAAAAAAAGTGGTCAATGATATTATTTGAGATTTAAATTTGAATTTTAAATCAGAATTCGATTTGAAGACAAAGTGAGATACATTAAAGACTTTAAACTGAGAATAATTCATAGTAACAGTTCATTGACATCTGTTTAAAATTGTTTCCTTGTGGATGTCATCATAGAGCTAAATATCAGTAAAACACAAAATACCTCCGCTTAAGTTTTGAGAAAATTACGACTGATTTACCCAGATTGCAACTTCTAGTTTGTACCTGTAATTATTGGAGTAAAGGGTTTGTGACAAACTTTCTAAGTATGAATCTTAAGTAATACTCGAAACAAGAAAGGAGAAAGCTAACTAGAAGATAACATTGAAGACATGCACGGAACTGTCAAAATCTGTAGATCTTTCCAATAGTTTAGCATTGGAATATATATGCGATATCTTCACTTGCAACTCTATGCATGAGAAAACAATTATAAAACAAAACATCCAAATCCACACATGCACTGATTAAAAGAACTGCACATATACGCACGAACGTGCAGAGATGTCTTGTTAATATTCTTGGAGCTGGTTTACAAACCGTTTCTTTCTCTCTTGGCCAGATATCTAGAATGAAAAGTAAATGTCAAAGAATATATCGATTATATCATTTAATCATACTGATTGTAACTAATTAACTTATCGTGTGTCTATTTTGGAAGCTATTTGTTTCCATCTATGTATGGTGTCTTCTATAACAGATAGCGGAGATGATTCCTCTAGCAGAACTTAGTAAACATTAATATACCGTTTGAGTCTAGAATCAATAAATACAAATACATTCAGAAATGAAAAACTGCATACAGAGACTAATATTTTTAACGTAAATTTAATTTGAACATAAAAAAAGAAGAAAACATAGAGCGCGGTTCGTACGCTAACGAGTTGCATAAACTAAATCATAAAAGTGTTTTGAAGTGATGAGAGCATTTTCAAAATAAGTTGAAAATATAAATGATACTGATGGTCAGACAAATATGTTCTTTTCTATTCACTAGATAAAAAAACTGGTCCGTACATTTGTCATTCTCAATCCTTTTCTGACGGTTAAGATTGATCTTCATATTTCCGCTCTTATTTCAACACCTGTCCTAAAGATATGCAGAATATCGACGTTCTGTCTTGGAAATACTGGGAATTCTATGTGTATGTATATATATGTATATATATATATGTATATATATATATATATATATATATATAGTCAATCCAAACATGAACAAGCAAGAAAAAACAACATCGGGAGGACGTGGAATAAGTGTATATCAGACTGAATGAGATAACAAGGCCATGACTGTGAGGAGTTTTCAGGACATTTTTCATGAAATAGTGTTACAGCTCTTTCTGGGATATCGTAGATATTCCTTCATCAGAGACGACGGCGTGAGAAAATATTTGAGTTCGAATAATAGTGGAGAAGATTGAGAATATAGAGGGGAATAAGAGAATCAAAGGAGAAATAAGATATATAAAGATATTGTAGTTACAGTTCCATTATTCGAGGAAAATGGTGTTTGGAAGTGGTAAAAATGTTTCCCGTTCATGGTATGTAAGTACCAGTAGCAGTTCAAATTTAATCATTTCAAATCATGGAGTCATGGAATCAGTGTTGCTCGTTCGAAAGGGCCTTGTGGTGTGAATGAAAATTCGAGAATGTATTGGTAGTATTTATGGATAGATGGAGAGAGGAGAGATGGGTATGATTAGAAAGAACAGACAGGTGAAATCTAAAACGGGAAGAGAAAATGAGAGGAAGAAAGAGAGAAAGAGAAAAAAGAAAAAAAGTGAGAGAAGCAAAAGCAAGGATTGAAAAGAAACTGAACAAATGGTGAAGGAAGTGCGAGAGGGAGTGTTAGTTAGTGGTCAAGATAATATGATGGGAAGATGGGAGAGGTGTGGGTGAGGGAAATGACTTAATTTGAACTGCTACTGGAACTTACATTATTGTTGTTGTTGGCACTCTGTCGTTTACGACGTCGAGGGTTCCAGTTGATCCGATCAACGGAGCAGCCTGCTCGTGAAATTAACGTGCAAGTGGATGAGCACTCCACAGACACGTGTACCCTTAATGTAGTTCTCGGGGATATTCAGCATGACACAGTGTGCCAAGACTGACCCTTTGAATTACAGGTACAACAGAAACAGGAAGTAAGAGAAAGTTGTGGTGAAAGAGTACAGCAGGGTTCGCCACCATCCCCTGCCGGAGCCTCGTGGAGCTTTAGGTGTTTTCGCTCAATGAACACTCACAACGCCCGGTCTGGGAATCGAAACCGTGATCCTTTGACCGGGAGTCCGCTGCCCTAACCATTGGGCCATTGCGCCTCCACTGGAACTTACATACCATGAACAGAAAACATTTTTACCACTTCCATACACCATTTTCCTCGAATAATGGAACTGCAACTACAGTATCTTTATATATCTTATTTCTACATTCATTCTCTTATTTCCCTCAATATTCCCTATCTTTTCCACAATAGTTCAGGCTGAAATATTTCCTCACACTGTCTCTGATGAAGGGATGTCCATGAACTCCCAGAAAGAGCTTCAAGACTATTTCATTATAAATGTCCTGAAAACTCCTCACAGCCTTGGATTTGTTATCTCATTCGGTCTAATATATATACATGTTAATACAAAGCCCACGTAAGACTCCTCACTCGTATCATTATCGAACCAAGAGTTTAACCACGGTCTATTTGTAGCACTTACTTAGCGTTACCTGACAATCTTTGGGTCTACAAGACACCAATACCTCTCATACACTCAGTATATATATATATATATATATATATATATAT
>NC_068988.1:33751173-33756119 GCF_001194135.2 Octopus bimaculoides
TATATATGTGTGTGTATTGTCTATGTATGTTTGGGTTTCATGTCACAATGCATTTATGTAAAAACGTACTTCTTGGAGAGTAGGCGAACCGGCATAACACCAACTATAGTAACGTCGATGTGGCCAGATGTCTTCATTATGTGAGTATACATACACACAGACACCACCACACCCAACCCAACCCCCAAACATATTTTTTTGATACATAAGGATAAAATTCATTATTTAAGGATTTATCAGTCACCAGCATACTAACGATACCATAATGGCTTATTTGTATTAAAATTATAATAATGAATATGATTACATTACACCGTCTGTCTGCCAGGATTTTAAGTTCGTACATATGTGCGGAATGCATGTATATCACTCGTGCTTGTACGACTGTATAAATGCGGTATGTATATATATATATATATTTCTCATTTTTGCACGACTGGTATATGCCACTGATGAGCAGAAAGTGATTTTGATATCGCAAACCATGAAATCTTAAGATATGGTACTATCCAAATTATTTTATATAGCCTCTCTGTCCATTTCTCTCACTTACAACCTTGTGGTATTGGAGTGATAATTTTAAGTGGTTAATAGAACTTTTCGCTTCTATTTGTAGCAGTCAGACGAGGTCATTATTTATTATAATTCATTTTAATTTATATCTATCCATCTATCTATCTATCTATCTATCTATCTATCTATCTATCTAGTACTCTTTTACTCTTTTACTTGTTTCAGTCATTTGACTGCGGCCATGCTGGGGAACCGCCTTTAGTCGAGCAAATCGAGCCCAAGACTTATTCTTTGTAAGCCTAGTAATTATTCTATCGGGCTCTTTTAGCCGAACCGCTAAGTTACGGGGACGTAAACACACCAGTAACGGTTGTCAAGCGAAGTTGGGGGAACAAATACAGACACACAGACATATACACACACATATATACATATATACGACGGGCTTCTTTCAGTTTCCGTCTCCCATATCCACTCACAAGGCTTTGGTCGGCCTGAGGCTATAGTAGAAGGCACTTGCCCAAGGTGCCACGCAGTGGGACTGAACCCGGAACCATGTGGTTAGTAAGCAAGCTACTTACCACATACTTTACAAATATAAGTTTGATAATTTTCAGTGTGGCTTTAGAACATCATATCGCACTCCATTACGAAGCTGTTGCTTGCGAAGTTACATCCAGATATAGGTGGTCAATCTGCTATTTCCTAGATAATTTTTCCAGTTTGCTTTTGAAAATTGTTTTTCTTTTTCTTTATTTGTTTACAATTTCCATTGAATAAATTTTCGTTGCGATAAGAAAGTTGTGCATCCATAGTGTATTTGATAAGATATGTAGAATATTTGTTAAAACATTAGTCATAAATGATGTCATCATAATTTCCATTACTCTGTGTTCCACCTTCATTCATAATTGACTGGTAATCCGTGGTTATATTCCATTGTTTGAATATGTTTTAAAAAATTCTGGGAAAATTTCCAAGATAATGGTTATTGCTTGCAGCATTCCCATGATAGCGAAGAGTGAAATGGAATGCAAGAACTCTGGATAATTTCCATGCCGAATTTTCATGAAAGAAGACTTTAGAAGACACAAAGATAGTGACTCGCTACGTAACCTTTGTCTAATATTCGAAAATATATCCGAAGTGCAGATAATTCAAAAACAAATCACAAGCTCACAGAAAGGACAGGGAGAACAGAAACTGGAAACTGAAAACACTAGGAATTAAAAACAACTAAAAAAAGTAAAAGAATAAAAGAAATACACACACAAAAGCGGCGAGCTGGCAGAAGCGTTACCACGCCGGTCGAACTGCTTAGCGGTGTAACTGCGCTGTGAATTATTGTGAAAACTGCTGTGTTACTCTGTAAAAACTGTGTGAACTACTGTAAGTTGTCTCTGTGAATAATTGTGATTTTTTGTGGAATTATTGTTGTTACGTTTCACACGAGCCGCTGTTTTTTCCCCCAGCTGTGGTGAGAGGTAGTGTTTCCAGTATGGAGAGCTACGCCAGGGCCACTGCGGTGAAGAAGCCAGTACCGCTGGAAACCAAGTTAATCAAGCTGGATATGGAGGATGTGAGCAGAAGCAGGAATTTGATAGAAGTAGAGGGAAACTCATACAAATCGGCCCCCCACCCAAAGACACCAAGGAAGACAAAATTCTGACGACAGTTGTTGTACACAGGCTGCCGAAACCTGTAAAATTGAAATGTTGACGGAAGAGGAAATCGAGGAGTGCAAGGGTGAAATTGTGGATGAAGTCACGTGTATGAGCAGAGGAAGAAAGTTCGGTACGGTAGAGGTGAGGTTCGCCTCTATAGAAGAGGCAACCAAGCATGCGACCAACATTTTAAGAAATACAAAAATAGCATTACTACCAAGTAACAGAGGAAGAAAAAGTGAGAGAGTACGTATTCACATAGTGCCACCAGCAATTAAACCGGAGTGGTTGGTTGCAACAGTGCTGGCTGCAACCAAGGAGGATCCGGAATTGGGTCAAGTGGCAGAAACAAAAGTGCGCAACTAGTGGGTATTTGGACTCGAAATGTGGCTTTTTGCCACATTCGAGGACATAGAAAGAATTCCCTGCCAGATAGAAGTGATGGGTGAGAGCACGTTAAATGTCGTTTTCGAGGGAAGGAAACCAAATTGTTACATATTTGGGGAGAGAGGTCATATGAAGACCAAATTCCCCCTATACGAGTTCACACAGCCACAGCAAGAGAAGGCACAAGCAGAGGAGGAAAACATTGTAGACCACACTGAGGAAATGAAAGAGAAACAGAAGTGTGAAACTGAGAAGACAAAGGAGAAGAACGAAAATGGAGCTACTAACACTTAAAAGCGAAAGAAAAATAAGTCAAAGGAACGGTCAACAAAAAACAAAAAAAAAAGAGATAGAAAAGCCAGAAACTAATAATGTACAAGAAGAGGAGGAGAGAACGGATAAAGATGTCCAATACAAGGAGGTTTTGATAAAGTACGAGAATTGCTAGCAGATGGAGAGAAAAATCGCGAGGTTGAAGGAAATACTAAGAGTCGAGATGCCGGAGAGTGTTCTGAGAAATGCATTGTGATACACGAGGAAAATTACTGGGAGTACATAAAAGAACTTGGTGGAACTATAACAACAATAAAGGTATGGTTGTTGGAGACACCACCCACTAGAACTGATTATTTGCAGTTCATAAAGGTAACGCGGGTGTTTCAATTTTCTGAGTTGCAAAACCGTTAAAATGTTTACACGATGTTGAACGTAAAAGTGAAAAACTAGATAAATGTAACCACCCGACTTCGGGGTTCGAGTGGACATTGCACCTCATTTTTTTCATTCTTGTATATTATCATTTTATTTTAAATTTTCTTTTACTATTATCATTCGCTTTTGTAATTTTTAGTTCCCCGATTTTATGTTTGTCACGTTTTGTACTGTCATTACGTTTTGTGATGTCTTAAAAATTCTTTGTATCGCCCTTTATGGGTAATAAAGAAATCGGTATTTCGTCTGCCGTTACGTTCTGAGTTCAAATTCTGCCGAGGTTGACTTTGCATTTCATCCTTTCGGGGTCGATAAATTAAGTACCAGTTACGCACTAGGGTCGATGTAATCGACTTACTAGATGTGTCTGTCCTTCTTTGTCCCTTCTTTGTTTAGCCCCTTGTGGGCAATAAAGAAATAAGAAATACACACACTCACGCATACACATACACAAATAAACCGGAAATAGCTGTGACAAACATACCATTCACTCCTAGATCAATCAATTTACCTCTGCCGATAACTGGCCCGATTGAGTAAACCTATCAATAACGAACTTATAATGAATATTGCAAACAGCTGTAAGTGAATATGCAATGAGCATCATTTATACCTTGTGTGGTATATACAAACATATATATATATATATATATATATATTAAAATTATAGTAAAAGATAACACAAATCTATATTCCGTTTTATTCAGAAGTTAATTACTTCTTTTCATTTCTGCACCTATACATTCTTCTGCAGCAACTAATGCACACAGCAAATTTTGCATCTTATTGTTAGTTGCGCTTCTTCAGGGTAAAGTCAACTGCTTTGTTCAGAGAGAATCTAAATTAAATAGAAGTCCAGCTGAAATACCTGTGAGGTTGTCATTGTTTCGAAAATAGCCTAGATCCTGACCTTTTCAATTCTACTTGTTAAAAGCAAATTGATTAGCCATCCAAGGAATTGTAGCAGTCTACAAACCTAAACCAACATTAAATGTTGAGTAGTAGTATTAATGCTTAGTATCAGGTTACCGTAAGTATGTTTTTTAATTGTTATTCTAATTCTTCACCCTAGTATTGCTATTCCTACTACTCTTATTATTGTTAGTAATAAGCTATAAGTTTATTATGTAATTAGCTGATTTTATAATTAAATTTCATTCATTTAAATTTAAGGATATCATTAATTTCTTGCCCAAATTGTTAATTTATGTGGGAGTTTATATTTAATTATCCTCTCGATTGGGTATTGTTTACTTGATTTCAATTCTAATTTTAATATTATATATAATGCAAATATTGAAGTCGATGAAACATATGTTAATCTTGATGAAAACAACTTACTGCGAGCTCACGTCTATTGGTTAATTGATTTGAATTTTGATGTAAAATTTGGTAAATTTCTTTCACACACAATTCAGACCGTTGGCTTACTCTACAATATGGTTTCGCTCTAGTAATTATTTCCTAGGAGATTTTATATTCTTTCTTTTTAAGCACCAAATTAGTTTACTTAATTTAGTGTTATTCCTCTTATTGCGGCCTCTAAATATGTTATCGGGGTTGGTAATTCTACTTTGTATATATGTCTTGCAAGCGCCGATATGATAATATACATGGCCTTCTGACATTACTTTGCACGTATATAACATGTTTGCATACATATCTTGTATA
>NC_068988.1:33756129-33757246 GCF_001194135.2 Octopus bimaculoides
ATATATATATACTTACAAAAACATTATACAGGTCCATATATGTATATATGTATATACCCAGACGGGCGGAAAGTTAGATTAATAGGCAGACAAATACATAGAGAGAAAGACAGACATATATCTATGTTTATATGCATGTATATGTGTGCGAGTGTGTGTGTAGTGTCATGTGCATATTTATAAATACATATGTGTGTTCGTGTGTGTGTATAGATAGATAGATAGATAGATAGATAGATAGATAGATAGATAGATAGATAGATAGATGGATGGTTAGGAGGAGAGAGATAAGAATCGGTCTACATGAAAAAAGAAAGATATGCAAATAATAAAGAGTAGCCAATAAGTAGCAAGTGTAAATCAGGGAGTCAGGGCGAGTGAAAACATTACAAGAGAATAAATGCAAGGAAAAATAGACTAACAGAGAGAATATGAGAAAGGGAAAAAATCGGGAGATCTAAGATAATTTACAAGACCACAAGAAACTCTAATGCGGCTGTTCAAAAACATCATTTAGATCAAATAATAATAATAATAATAATAATAATAATAATAATAATAATAATAATAATAGTAATAATAATAATAATATTAAAAATAATAATAAATAATAACAATAATAACAATAATTAATAATAATAATAATAATAATAATAATAATAATAATAATAATAATAATAATAATAATTAATAATAATCATAATAATAATAATAATATTAATAATAATGATAATAATACGAAGATCTGAACGGGCAAAACAATCTGACAACAGAAATGAACGAAGCGGTACCCTACGAAAACAATGACCGTCAAAATAAAGGGCCGGACGTTGTTCCTCATGTCCCGCAAACAAAACCAAAACGGCATAAATGGACACGTGAGGAATACATTTCGATCCTACACGCTTATTTCACAGCAGTGCTCTACCCAAGAAACGAAAACGCAACAACACATACATATAACATATGGAAGAAAAATAATGTAAATAAAGACCTCGATAAAACAATGAACCCTAACAAACTAGCTAACATAAGAAGATATATTCTAAAAGCAAAAAAAATATCAGAAATAGAAATAGAACAATTGAAAGGAAAAATACATCAGGAAAATCTAGAT
>NC_068988.1:33762986-33764943 GCF_001194135.2 Octopus bimaculoides
TATCCATTCCCATTCTGTGAAAAAATCTAACTAATCTATTTTTTATCCTTTGTACTTGCTGTTTTGAACTATTTCTGAGAAATAGCAGACAATCATCTCTATACAGACCCCCTCTGATATCTGGGAATTGATCAGCTAACTCATCAAGTATAAAGGAACAAACCACATCGGCAACCTGGGCCGAATCTGAGCTACCCATAGGTACATCAAACGCATCAGGTGTACCCTTTCTAATCCAAACTTTGTTATTAAACCTCATAAAAGATTTCCTGGAAGCTAAAACTACATTAATCTCTTCTCTAGAAAGCCCAGCTTTATTGTGCATAAACCACAATGCTTTATTAAGAACAGAAGGATTAATTGAGGGATAGAAATTAGCTATATCAAATTGTATAAATTATATATCCGGCCTATTGGCCTTAATTTCTCTATTTGTGTGTATTAGCATATTCCAGAGTATGGTTGCTTTTATTATTATGTGATGAAAACTCACAGCTTATTTTGATGGAAAGTGTCAGCTGTTCACAGCCAGAACACTAACGTGACACGTGTTTACTGAACATGCTTCAAGAACTCTCCAAAGATAAGAACCCTGTCAAGAATTCTTGCAATTCCAAGCAATGCTGAATTTTGTAGTTGTTCTACCTTCACACATGCCCCAATCTTTTTCAGCCATGCTGGTAGTTGAGTGCTGACACTTCCAAGTGTACCAATTACTATTGGTATCACGCCTACTCTCCTTATTGACCACAAACTTCGTATTTTCTACTTCAATTTGTTATAGTTGTTTATTTTTTCTTCTTTCACATTGATCCTGTTGTCACTGAAGCATGTTATGTCGAATATCATCCATGTTCTTTCTTTTTTATTCACCACAACAATATCCGGTTTCCGATGTCTGATTAGGTGATCGCCCTGGATCATTGAATCCCACAGGATTTTGCAGTTCTAAATCTCGGTGACTACTTCTGGGATTTGCTCATACGTATTTACTTTTTATAGGCTGTGATTTCCAAAGAGCTTCAAATGGATCATTCTTCCAACATTGTAATGGCATCTTTTGTATTCGCATTGTACCCATTTCAGTCATTCTCTAACGACTTGCCATACCGTTTCACCGCTCTCACCGCACATTCTGGATTTGTTGCTGTCTGTAGTGGTGTCTATTCTGCAATGCACATAGTTGGTCCTTAATGCTTGTTCTTGAGCTGTGCATATGAGTGCATCTGTCTCTATCTTCAGGTGATTCATCCTAATCCATAATCACTGGTCTTCAGTATCCGTCTTGGCGTTCACATCTCTTGCAAACTGACCGTACAGTTTGTTTTCCTTTCATTTTTTTATTCACATCTTGTTAAAATTGTTCTTTCCTTACACAATTTCCAGTTTTGATGACGCCAGCATTTTTGTATTTATTATTATTATCATTATTATCATTCATTCATCATCATCATCATCATCATCATCATCATCATCATCATTATTATTATTATGTTGTTTTTTTTCTTCTTTCTTCAAATTTTCTTTCCTTTCTCGCCGAGTGATTTCCGTACACCTAGGGCAGAGAAACTCGTTGTATTCATTCCCAGTTTACACACGCAAATTCACAGGTAAAACATGTATTTACACATCCTGTAGGGATGGTAAGCCTGGTATCATTTTCAGATAGGTTTCAGTACCTTTTTTTATCATTCCTAGAGACCCTACAATCACTGGTATGGTAGTCGCCTTGAGGTGCCACATTTTTTCAATTTCTATTAGCAAGTCTGTATATTTACTGATCTTGTCAAATTCTTTCGCCGCTATATTATGATCAGAGGGAATACTCATGTCAATTAATAAACACGTCTTCTTTGTCTGATCTTTTATAATAATATCCGATTTATTAGCTTTTAAAGTCTTGTCAGTATGTACGGGGAAGTCCCAGAGAATCGATACATTTTCTCCCTGAGTCACC
>NC_068988.1:33770292-33772022 GCF_001194135.2 Octopus bimaculoides
TAATAATAATAATAATAATAATAATAATAATAATAATAATAATAATAATAATAATAATAATAATAATAATAATAATAATAATAATAATAATAATAATAATAATAATGGTCATTCGGTTCCAGACCAGCTCTTCACGCTTGCTTGCAGCATGGTGGGTTATCTAGTTAAATGTAGAATAAAATTTAGAATACCAATTAATAACACAGGTTATTTTAAAGAAAACTCACGAGCCATGAACAAGCGTCCTGCTGATCCAGACACAAGGAATAATAACAATGACACTACTACCACTGCTGAAGCAGTTACTACCACTACTACTACTAATAATAATAATAATAATAATGATAATAGTAATAATAATGATAATAATAATAATAATGATAATAATAATAATGATAATATATAATTTTGAACCGCTAAAATGGTATTCTCTTAAGTGATGAAATCTGTCATATAGTTTCGTTTTCTTTTCATATATATTTATTTCATTCTACATTTATCTTTTTTCAATTATTTGCTTCTTTAATTTCTTCATGTATTTGCATTGGAAAAGTAGAATAATCATAATAAATGATAATTTTTTAAAACTGTAAATTTCCTAAAACAAATAAAATCTTGCTATGTTCATGTCATAGCAGAAGGCTTAAGGGAACCGCAACACCACATTTCAGTGAAACTGCTAAAAAACAAACTTCGTAAACACTGGTTTAAAAGTAAAGAACAAAAGCTATTAATACTTAAAGCTGAAAGAATAAAAAATCAACGCAAACATAGCAAAAGAATGATTGCAACTGAAAAAAGATCTTAAACAATATATTTAAACAGTTGTAGAAACAACAACAACATCTAGATTTTCAAGAATTGACTTGGAAAATGCACTTCAGTTTCAATTGATTCAAGATTAAAAGAGTTATCTTGGGAATAAACTAACAGAAGTGGTGTGATTTCCTGTTTAGAATTTTGCAACAGAGAAATCCAATTCTAATGAAATGTTACTTGTTTATTTTCATACTTCTTCCAAATTTTAGGATTTCATACCATACTGGTAATCTCCTAATATATTTTCTCCGCACTCTTATTCTCGATCTGTTTTTGCTCTCTCCTTAGTGAAAAATAGACGTACGATTATTTATCAGTAGTATTACAAATGGGTAAAAATTCACGACAGTTGTTTCAGTAGAACTTGATATACACATAGATTATATCATTGCAAAAATCCACGATCAACAGGTACGATTAGAAACAGATTTAAACATGTGAGGTAAATCCTTAATGAGGACTTATCCAACAAATAACATATCTTAAAAAAAGTAAATTTAAATTTATTGAGAAATCAGTATCATTACGGGCTGCAAGGATCAAAGAGGCAAAACAACCCTCGCGTTTCAGTTAGTTATCTTAATTAGTTTATAGGCACAACTTCATATGAACGAGTGCAATAAACACCGACCGGCTTTAGCCAAGATATGTTTCTAGAGGCATTAAAATCAGGAAGACATCTCGTCGCTTAACTGAGATAACAGAAGACACTAGCGCAGCAGAAGTCTGTCATCATCATTTAATGACACTTGTATACAGACACACACGTACAGATGTACACACTTATACATATACACATAACTGCAATGTCGGCTTGCACACATACATACACATGCATACACATATATACATATATACGCATGCAAACACACACAGACATATATATATATATATATATATATATATATATA
>NC_068988.1:33772890-33779834 GCF_001194135.2 Octopus bimaculoides
TATATATATATATATATATATGTCTCTGTGTGTTTATATATATATATATGTATGCCCTTGTGCACATATGTACCTGTGTATATAGGGGGGGGGGGGAATTGCGTGTGTTTTTATACGTCTGTATACTTGTATGTATATGTGTGCAAACAAGAGAGCAATGGTTATGACAGTTTTATGACATTCACTGCCTCGATGCCTCCTTTTATCTCAACGGACAAGATATCTTCCTGGATCTAATGACCGTAAGGACATATCTTGCCTACAGCTGTTCTGTGGTTATTGCACTAACAGATTATTACATTAGCAAATCATGGCTATAAGCTAAATATAATAAATCATTGGATTGTTTTACCGCTTTGCTCATAGCATTCTGCGATATTTCTGAATACTCTATGAATTCGGATAGTTTAATAAATTTATCGTATCCAATAACTTGTTTCTTCGATATGTCATCATAAAGGTTTTAGCTCACCTGTTTTTACTCCTTCTATATTTTACCTGAAGACGGTCGATTTTTACTATGAGGCAATTTATGAAAACATGAAGGAAGTTCTACCGAAACAGCTGTCGTAGATTTTAAACCCCGTTTTTGTTCTTTCTTTTTAAAATTACACTGCACCCGAGTCAGATCTGCATAAATTTGAGTTGGTACTTACGTATCTACATATCTCAATTATCCTACCGACACACAATACCTATATGGTTGCTATACTTCACTAAGAACCGTATGCTATGCCAACCTTCCAGTTCCGGCGTCCTACTCGTTAATGTTGATATGCCTAGATTACAATGAATCCTATGACTATTCTCTCTTTTTCCCTCTCAGTCTCTCTCTCTCTCTATATATATATATATAGATATATATATATGTTAAATCTCTGAACGAGGTGTTAACAGTAACTGCACGATAAAGTGAAGTATATTTGCCATTTAAATGTGGCTGACCCCTAAGGGTGGATGTTACTGTTGCTTTTAGCCCCAGGAGAACATCTCCTCCAGCTGGCTTATCGACACATATATGTGTCCTGTCTATTTTTGCCAAGGGAAGTTATCCTTCCCATCTTGATCTGCGATACGTACATATATATATGTGTGTGTGTGTGTGTGCGTGCGTATGTGTGTATGTGTGTGTGTGTGCGTATGCTTTCTTTTACTTATATATATATATATATATATATATATATAGCCACAAATTCTTCTTAGACGCTATAATAGTTATTTGGAAACGCCTTTTGTTCCAGGCGTTCCATCTTTATTTCTGGAGCTCGCTTGCTTCTTATGATCTTACTCAAACTCAGTAGTGTGATTATTTTAGTGTTTTACAGAGAATGGAGTAATCGGTTCTATTTGTAGATTTTGCCGGTTAGCATACTTCTAAATTTGTCCCTGAATCAAATCTGCTTTGAGCTTACTCTACATTTATGTAACCCAATATAAACACTTTTAAATATCTCAAGAAATAGTGAAATTTACTGATAAACACTCTAGACACCCATTGAAAATGTTTAGAATTCTATTCCACAATATCAATAATACAATCTGCAAGACGGTAACGATTGTTTTTACATAGAATATAAGCACTGAGATAAACACTTCCCAACTAAACTTCGTTTCAATTCTATAAACACTATAAATGTTTTCGAGATATATATCATCACTTCTAATATTATTATAAATTCGTTTGGGAAATCCACACTGTACGATTTGTAGAAATTGTTAACCTACCAATTTGCCCAGGTTTGTAACATTAATAAAGTAGATTAAGAAACAGAATGCACCTCCAAAATATTATGACAATGAAAACTAAAATATCAATCGGCATCACAGAAGTACAATTCAAGAAATATATGACCATACTTCCTTGGGAAAATATTATTCTATATTTTCGCGGAAATATTTTTCCAGCTATGATAGCTGCACGAACGAAACATGTAGCAGGAAATTGAGAGATGCAGGTTCTGTATTAACAAGTGAAACATTTTCTCCATGCAACTCGGGGTGAAGTTATAATCCGTTGATCCGCCTTAATCTGTTAGATGGTATGGTCAAACGTCATGACCATTCCCTCGTTTTAGCTGATGAAATTTACCTCGGACATCATTATATAATATATCTTTCGTAATTTGTTTACTAATGTACGATATTATAGAAATTTTATCGAGTAGACTGACCTGGTAGAATCTGATGCGCTTACTTTCTGATAGTATGTGTGTGTGTGTGTGTGTGTGTGTGTGTGTGTGTGTGTGTGTGTGTGTGTGTGTGTGTGTATGTGTGTGTGTGTGTGCGCGCGCGTGTATATGTGTGTGTGCGCGCGTGTATATGTGTGTGTGTTTATATTGCATCGTAAGAATTTATAAATTTTAATCACCGTAAGATAATTTTTTCTCAAAACAGTGGATCAGAAGAGCGTATGAATATTTGGTCTACTTGATGTCTACTGTTCCAAATAATATTTCAACTTCGCTCGAAATTTATAAATTCTTCTGACGTCACCTGCATACAATTCTAAACTGGATAGAAAAATTGGAAAGACTGTTTTGGTCCAATGGGAGAACAATAGCGATATTTACCGATGTGTGTTTTTGTCCACGGCAGCTTTTGAATTGTTCTACCCAAAAATTCTCTCCCAGTATTTACACACTAATATTTATAGCTTTATTTGCTCGACGCTTCGCTGTTTCAAAAAAGGAGAGAGAGAGAAAGACATATATGCGTATATAGACGAAGGAATGCTGAAAAGATCCTGAATTTAAGGGTATCGCGAAAGGCCTTGTTGGAAGCTTAAATGTCCGAGTACTTTCTACATGGCTTAGAAAGAACTGAACGATCATTGCAATATGTGTATGAATCTGAGATTGGAATATGTTGAATAAAACCATAATTAATTGATCCTCCTGTGTATTTTTTTACACAAAGCCAGTAACCTTTCAGCACCCTATAGTACTTATATATATTAGTGCTGTGTTTGTGATGTTAGTGTTGTATTGTAAGTGTTATATTCCAAAAAGTAGACGTCATTTTAGTTACACGTACAAAAAAGTATATTATTTTAAAACTAAGGCGTATTTTACGTTAATTATTTAGCAATTTAGATTATTGATGATGAAGACCGTCTTCAGTCATGTCATGTTGAAATCTTACGTAGACCTCTTATAGACTTTGTGGTTTTCATGATAGACATTGTACGTCAAAATGCACTTTTGAATTGTAACACATTAAACTCAGTTATGTGTATTAGGCTTAAGTATTAACAAATGCGCAATCTTTCGATTTTCAATTTGTCGGCCTTACTCTAGTTCTAAAGATAAAATATATACTCGGTCGAGTATATCACATGATATGTACATATATACATACATACAATAATAAATGATTTTATATTGGTTTTTCTCTACATACTAGATATTTCAAAATCCTTTATTGCTTCCAAACTCGACAACATTCTAATACTGCCAATGTACTATTTCATTTATTATATCTTTTATTTCTTGTAAGTGCTTACATCTTCTGGAATATTTTCAAAAGTGAGTTTGCTCTTTTCTTTATCTTCTTTATCATATTTTATTTATTTCGTATCATTTTTTGTTTGTTTGTTTCTTTGGGTTTTCTTTTTTTATCTCACAAAAAAAACTCAATAGAACTTTATCTGATGTTCATTATTTTCCATACAGAAATAGATTATAAATATGTCATGAATTGTAATAAATTATGCACAAACATAAGCTTTCAATTAAGTGAATGTGCCAATTATTCAAAGAGGGCTTTGTCTTGTATTATTAATTCTGGTTATATATGCTAAAGATAATACTGCAATTAAAATGTGTGTGTTAAGGATGAATTGAAAAAGTCTAAGAAATATAATACTTCTATGTACAATTGTTCGGTTTCATATATTGTAATATTCTTCTCTTTTTATGTAATGCCATCTAGAATATTCACAATGTGTACATTAACATCAATTAATGAAAACATTGAATGCAAAAATAAAACGGAATGAGGGTTGGTACATTCAATACCCCGTTATCAGTTTTATATTTCTTTCCAACAATGTTTTGCCTTTTTCCTTTCCTATTTCATGTTTCAATTTCTATTTGTATTAGTTCTTTCTCTTTCAAGAAGAGTTAACGCAAATAGAACATTATATTTAATGTTTTAAGTGTTAATTTAATACTTTAAGTTGATTGGGATTTGAAGTCGTTAATGAATATAGATGACGAGTAGCCTAATGAAAGAATATGACATGACACACAATAGTTTACGTTTCCCTACATTTACGCTCGTAATAAATCTTGCCAAAAGAAAAAGAAAAAGTAAGGCACTAGTTACTCTTTTATTCTTTTCATCAAAATACGTAGTTTTACTTGCTTGTTCTTTATTTCTTGAAGAATATGGAAGGACAACAATAGAAAGAAGAATATAATATGAACAATATGACAAAAATATTATCGACCCTATTATTTTAAACACTATATTAACTATATATTTTATCAATAAACAAAGCCCCTGGTTATCTCGCAAATGAGTATGTTATATTTTCTTCTTGCTTCGTTTTTGCATATTTTTTGCAAGTTATTTTTTCAGTATGATTATAGATATATTATCTTTTATTCCCTTCATATTAACTCTCGATTTGACACTAAATGTTTGTCTTGTTCTCTCTCTCTCTCTCTCTCTCTCTCTCTCTTTCTCTATATGTATGTATGTATGTATCATCTCTATCTTTCGCAGATCTTACTTGTATCTAAACAAATTTACCTGAGCATACTGAGATCGTATCACACCAAGAATTGTCTCGCTTTTCAAATGTTTGGCATTTACAGGATATAATACAAATTAAAACACCCCCAAAACACTCCAGTTTAGAATCAAACTATAAGCAAGGTCAACAAAAAATATATTATACGTAAGAAGATAAATGTATCCGCATTATAAACAAAAATGATTATATAAAATAATAAAATGTGTGTTCTATTGTCTACACAACCATAAGAAGCGAGAACTTTCATATCAGTACGAAAACCTTCAAGCCTGTAATGTAGCAGATGTTCCAGGTGACCTATAAGATATAAACATTTCAATGCAAACATGAATGTTTGTAACTGCATCACGCCAAATGTTACATCCAGCATGGTCGACTAGTGCTTTCAACAGAATATAATCCAATGGCGATATGTTGACAGTGTCTGCAGTACAAAGTTTATGTCTCTTCATACACCAGTCATGTTTCACAAAGGCAGAAGACTTTCTTTTGTAATTCTGTTTAGCATATATATATATATATATATTAATATATGCATACACATATATAAATATTTAATATATTTACATATATGTGTGCGCATGTGTGTGTGACTGTGTATGTATGTGTACGCATGTATGTATGTCTGTATGATTTACAGGTCTGTGTATTATTGCCGGCGTTCAGTATTTAGTTGTGTTTATTACTGCATATCAGAGTGTATGCATTTATAAAGCTGCATCTGTTGTTTCTCAATCTCGTTCAACTCCTATCATTAGCCCCTTATGAGAGAGGAAGAATATTTCCTGTAGGATTAAAAGAAACTTCTTTGTATGTGAGAGCATGCGATATTGTGTGTATGCGTGAGAGCTATTACGTGCATGTATGCACCATGTGAACGTATATATGCGTGCGTGTGTATGTGTATGTATATAAACTGTAATTTTTGTATAATTATGTATTGTTAATATAACAATACATAAAGACGGGCTGGAGTCGAAGTGCTCAGCATGAGCTAGAATTCATCTTATAGTACAAATAGATACATAAGGGTGGAAAATCACAGGAACAATACCATATGTCCAACGCAAGATACAATATGTCTGTTCCATTCCTTCAAGAATCAATAAATGAATTTATAGTAGTTAGTCTCCAAAATGTCTAAAAGGTACGGTAAGAAGACAAGCAATTACAACAATAAAAACATTAGAAATATCATGAATGTTCAAAATATTTATTAAAAAAATATATATATATTTATAAATATGCATGATTTCTAAGTTGTATAAAAATATGACAATTAAAGTTAAAACATTGCGATTTGTAAGCGTACATTATGATATAACATATAATGGGTAAATATATACGGTATAATGAAGTTATAAATTTACATGTATTATATTATAAACGTGTACATTAGGACAGGATTTTAAAAAATAGTGACTGTAAAGGCGAATAGTGACTGTAAAGGATCATAGCATGAATTCGAACTTAGAATAGTAATAATAATGATTTAGATAGGAAAACTTCCATGAGTTAATAATTACAAAAATAATACAATATAATTTAATATATAAGGAAGAAAAATAATATTATAAAATAAAATAAATAGAAGTACCAATAGACATTATATAAGCAGGCCGGAATAGAACTAGTATAATTTGAACTTGTATCGATGATTAGGGATGAACTTATAAATGGATTAATAAATGAAATAAGAAATAAAATTAAATAAAATTAAACATGGGAATACAAACAAAATATTATTATGAATTAATTCGCAATAGGATATGATTAGGCTAGTGATTTAATTTAATTTATCAAACTATGCTAATTAGGTATTAATACATATTCTTCGTTTTTTTTATATATATACGTAATTCCGCAATTGAGGAAAAAGGAGCCGTGATGTAATGTGTTGTGTCCAGTTGTTTTACTTGTATATTGTATTATATCACTCTTAACTTTTTATGTTCTCTATATTTTTTCCTTCCTCTCTATATGTAAAACAAACATCCTGATGAAGGGAGTGTCTAATCTCTAATATGAGTACAACACCATATTAATAGACACATCACAGAAACGGTCCGTAGATGTATACTTTTAACTTAACTTTTATATTATATGTTTTTTTTTGTTTTTTTTTAATCCTGTCCTAATGTACACGTTTATAATATAATACATGTAAATTTATAACTTCATCATA
>NC_068988.1:33785129-33788158 GCF_001194135.2 Octopus bimaculoides
AAAAGAAATGGAAAAACTTTCAAAATACAAAGACCTGGAAATAGAGATAACTCGAATGTGGAATCTAAAAACAGAAACAATTCCTATCATAGTAGGTGCTTTAGGTATAATAAAAAAATATTCAGACAAATACATAACAAAAATAGCAGGACTTACAAATATATATAACATACAGAAAATTGCACTACTGGGTACTGCACACATTCTACGCAAAACACTTTCAATACAGTAAACATAAGAGCACCACAGCAAATCACAGCACATACCCAAGGCGCACAGAGCTGCGCTCGGTAGTGAAGTGAAAGCACGTTATAAAAATAAAACTACTGAACCATAATAATAATAATAATAATAATGATGATGATGATGATGATGATGATGATAATAACAATAATAATAATAATAATAATAATAATTATTTTTTTTTTTATAACATTATTATTATTTTTTTTTTTATAACATTATTATTATTATTATTAGTATTATTATTATTCTTTCTCCCATAGCCACAAGGCCTGAAATTGTATGGGTAGTAGGTAACCGATTACATTGATCCCAGTGCTTGAGAGGTACTTTCTTTATCGCTCCGAGAGCGTGGAAAGCGAAGTCGACTTCAGCAAAATTTCAACTTAGAATATAAAGATGAACTAAATGCCGCGAAGTACGTTTTCTGGCGTATTAAGGATTTTGCCGTCTTGCCGCCATGCATAAAAATTATTATTAACGTAAAAGTGGTGATATTATTTCACTTGCTATTACTAATATTTAAACTAATACTATTACTGTTAATAATAATATCAATTGCAATTATAATAAAATTCTTAGTTATAGCACTTAGAAGAGTAGGATTAACGATCCCAATAATTTGAAGTTAAGATACTCATGTTACGTAAATCATAACTATAATACGAAAATTGGTATTTGTATCTTTAATAGTAATAGTAATAACATGAATATGAAAATAGTAAAAATATTATTAACGCTAATAATAGTTTAAAATGAGAGACATAAACTGCCACTAATAGTCGTTCTGTGAATGGTTAGTATTTGCAATATAATGCCGCTTAAGATGCACCGAATTCAATAGACTTGAAAATTCGACAAGAATAAATATTAGGTTATCCACTGAATTTAAGTGACATTACTTAGGTCATCTAGGTTCATTTTATATTATGAAAGTCAAATAACCAAAATCATTAACAAATTATACCTTTCAAATCAAGTATAATAACAATAGTTTATATTATCACTTGGTCTATTATTAAAACTGGAAAAACTTACAAAGGTGCCACACTGCAGGTGACCTCTTCACTATAGTAAAGAGTCCATTGAAATAGTGCGTCGTAATAGTGATTTTCTCCTTAACAGACAATATGACTCATTTACTCTTTGCTTACATCATTCTTTACATCATTTGTCTTTTACTATATATTTATGTGTTCCATTCATCGTAGATAACTCTTTATGTTTATTTCGACCTTACCTCGCCATCAGAGGTTTCATCTGTTCGTATCCAGATATAATTAAGGCAAATATCAACCTATGGCGTACCTGTTATTCTAATGGAACCTGAATTTCTTTTGCTTTTTTATGTAGTACATAATTATATATTGATAGACACTCCTCATATATTTCCAACACTGGTTTAATTTTATTTTCATTCCTTAGTTTGTGCCTTCACTCATTTTTTAAAGATTTTCAAATTTCTTGTAGAACTCATATATGCTCTGCAAACTGAAATGCTTATAAAATTTTCAGGAATTTAAAAACTTTTGGTTAACATTTGCATTTACATAACATTGGTCTTAGATATCATCCCTAATCTCTTCAACCTTATTTCTTTTGCTTTGATCTCACATGTCATTCTAGCTTGATTTACGTACATGGTTATTGTCATATGAATAGTATTTTATCAGTCCTAAATTGTTTACCTTTTTTTTTTTTTACCTCTCTTTCTCTTGCCACTTCTTTCTCGATCTTTCCAACATCTCTCTAATATTTGTTACTAATATGATTTTACTTTTTGCTACAGCCGTTTTATCTTCTTGGTATTAACTCTTCATTTCTTACAGCATTTTCATCCATATTTTATGTGGTGCTTTCCTACACATACAGTATTTACGACTACTAGACTTTTCTTTACATATCTACTTGCGGATGTAAAGGTTCGGTGAAGTGATGTTTATAACTTGAATTATATTACAATCCCTACGTAAGAACTGATATCAATGTTTGCATTCTTGCTATATATCATTGCAACATAGCGTGCCTGTTTGCATAGTCACATAATTCGGCCACGGAGTCAGCGAAGTTTTGAAACTGTTGTGAAGATTATGAAAGACTATGTTTTATAATCTTGATACTATATAAACTGTTTGTCTAACTTCAATATTTCTATTATTCACACGAACTATGTGATTCATGTTCTGCATTATTATTTTCTTCACGCTCAGGATGTTCAATTTTATGAATCTGGTCTGATTTTGCACTATTAATTTTATATATTTATTAAAAAGGTAAGGGGTGTCGGTTCGTTTCTAACGCGTACTAATGACTATTTCTTCCTGACGGAGTCTTATATGCCTTAGGATTAGACTATATTCTACACTCCCTATAGGTGAAGGCTCAAATTACATGCATGTGTGTGTGCGTCTATCCGTTGCGCGTCTCTCCGTTGCGCGTCTCACAGGTTTTATATAGCTTGTCTCTCCTTTTTCGAGATCAGCGATAGTTTGTCGCTGGAACACGCTGATAGTATTTTGCTAGTGGAATGAGATTTGATCACTAGCTGAGGATTATCACACGTTGAAGTCGGGTAACTACACATAAAGCCGGGTCTGTGTGTAAAGCAAGAGATGGGAGTGATGACCTCCGCTCGCAATACTAATCGGACACACACTGTGTGCTGTTAGCCAGCTGGAGAAGTCTTCCTGAGGCTAAAAACAACAGTAACGTCGTCCTCTAATGGACTACTACATTTAGCAGGCAAATATATTTTACGATTTGATATATATATATATATATATATA
>NC_068988.1:33788428-33789608 GCF_001194135.2 Octopus bimaculoides
ATATATATATATATATATACATACAGGTATATGTACTGTAAATCTATTTTGCCACGTGTCGCAATACTTCTTACATATGTGCAACCTTTTCAGATAAGCGGTCCTTCTGGGTTTCGAGTGTTCTTCATATACCTTTCTCATAAAAAATGAATTAAACTGTCTGTATTAAACAGTTTTAAATAGTTAATATATATTCTCCATTATCTAATTGATTTTAAACGTTCTTCGGCAGTGTATCGTCCACATGCAACCTAGAAAGCAAGTGGCAAACCTACGTTGCTTCCATATACAAAAGGCTTGTATATATACTTCGGTATACCAATGCTAATGTTTATACTTTCAGCATCAAAGCCTTCATTCAGTACTCATTTAAAAGAAGGAGCAGTCCACCAAACATTATTAATAAATGTAGTACTTCGCTAAAGCCTTCACTTTGGTTGTATAAGCCCAGTCAAATTCTTACAGTGGATCTTAAGGCGGCGAGGTGGCATAATCTTTATCACGCCGAGTGAGATGCTTAGCAGTATTTCATCTGTCTTCATGTTCTGAGTTCAAATTCCACCGAGGTAGACTTTGCCATTCATCCTTTCGGGGTCGATAAAATAAGTACCAGCTGAGTACTGGTGTCGATGTTATCAGCTAGCCCCTATACCAAAATTGAAGTTTTGTGCCTGTAGTAGAAATGAATATTACAGTGGATCTCTCCCAGCGAAAACACACCTTTAGCATAGTTATTGGTACTTCAAAGTCTTTGGCCTTTTTCTTTAGATCCAGACATTATTACAGCCTTCAAAAGTTGTAATGCTCAAATGAGGCCTACACTGAATTACTATTCGTACATATGAAACGGTGTTGCCAACTCCCACGCAGAGCCTAACTTAAGCCAGTGAATGATCACTCGAATTACTTATATTCAGTCATTAACAGACACTCTTCAGCCCCAAGTATACGATCAGAGATGGTTATTTCTCACGCCTCCATTCTCTCATTTATTTTCATCATTTATCTTTTAGCTGACTCAATCATTAGATTGCTACTGTAAATCAGACACACAAACTCTCTCTCTCTCTCTCTCTCTCTCTCTCTCTCTCTCTCACACACACACACACACACACATACACACACACACACACACGCACACACACACGCACACACACACGCACACACACACAAATATATA
>NC_068988.1:33790065-33797134 GCF_001194135.2 Octopus bimaculoides
ATATATATATATATAAAGTAACATGCCAAACAGAGGTAATTGATCCATGTCCAAAATCTAATGCCGATTATTGAGAGAGTCAATTTGAGTTTAAATGGAGTTTTAAAAGAATGATATATCTCTCGTCTCCGAAATAATGATTAATACCTCGCTGTAATATAATCATATCAACAACAAATCGTTTCACGTAGTTTAACATTTAATTAAGTTAAGAATAAAGTATATAATGGAGGAATTGTTTATTCATTATCACCAGTCGTATGGATAAAATGCGGATTTTACTTCTACATCAACACATTACATCTGATTTCTCTCTATATGTGCACAACCTGTGTTGTGTTTGAAGAGGTTTCTGATTGATGCGCCAGACTCTGAGTAGAAATACTTGCATATAGAAAAGAACATGTTTTTGTTTTTGTTTGCTTTTTACATATTCATCCCAGTGCAGTCCTTCGGAAAGAGGATAAAGGATATCTTTTTTCTTTTAAACAGAACATCATACTCCATAGAAAAGTACTATCGCTATGGCATTTTGTGACAACTGCTAATATTATATGCAATGCCTTCCATTGAAATATGGCAGCTATTTAATGGCTTCACAATCTCTTTTGTTTATCTCTTATTTTCTAGCTTCCGCTTGTTTAAGGTTTGACATGCTTGCTATTCGAAATATATTATGTGGCGCTAGCAAACTTCAAAGATGATGTACATCCTCTTAATGTTAACATCATTTTCGCGTTAACGGGGGAAATGCACAGGCATGACGAATGCTAGTATACTGACAGCATTTTTTGGTCAAGTCTCTTTTAAGTAGATCTATTCATCAGTTATGGGGTTCAATGGATTGGACATAATGCTAAAGGAGGAATGTATTTCAGATCAACAATTTCTTTTATTTCCGTTAACATATATAATCGGTCATGACGATCACATAGATAACTGAAATATAAAATTGTGTTCAAAAGTTTGAAGAAAATGCTGAGATAACAGGTCAAAGAAAACTTTCTGGAAAGTAGGAAATGTTTCAAACAATCTGAAAGAAGGAAAGAATGAATGAAGACATGAATGGCTGACTGAATGAAAGCATTCTTGTTGTGAGATATCGATATGACAACATTTACGCCTTTGTGATTTTGCGATGAGTGGGATACTGAGAGAGAGTGTGTGAGTGTGCAAATATGCTACGCTGAGACACATGTTGCTACCCAACTCACTGAGCAGAAGCTGGCTGCATCTCTGTACGATATTTGGTTATTCCGTCAGTCTTTACTTCCAAACGGAGCTTAAACGTAACAGTATAAAGACGATACACAAAACCTAGAGTTAGTTTCTGCTAGATATGTGCAAGTTCAAAAATACATAAGATCTTAGCAGCATTTTAGTAATTTGGATTTGTTCTAATCTAGTTGTAATTTATAACCAAAAGGATTACATTTGCAACGCGTATGTACGTTTAACATGGCTGAGAAATGTCAAATGCTATCAGTTATCTTCCTAGAAGTGCGTGACAAGTAACAAGAATTATGGAAACCCGGCGAGAGTAGAGTATGCGACAGCTGTATCACGAAGCAAAAGGCACTGTCTGATGAAGTCACGTTTGAGGTGTGAAAAAATAATTTTGTTGCTGTTGTTTCGCATGTATGATACCATACATCAGTGAATGATACCATATATCACTTGTAAAATAAATGATACCATAGATAAAGTAAATGCTACCATAGATCACTTATAAAGTTTTATTGAGGGTTTCACTCTAAAATTTGAAACCCCAATCTACTAGAAGAAACCTGTAACAAATGTTGGAATATATCAAGTTGTAATAGCAATAGAAATGCACATATATTAATTCTATTCATCAAACTTTGTTAAGCATTTTATAATGCTATATGGACATTCTACATTCACAGCACCTTTATACAACAGATTTTCATCAATTGCAATGTATACTTAGCCTCACTGTCGACAGCCTTAGAAAAAGCGACAGCTGATTTTAATTGTTTTGCTGTGGAACACAATTCTGCTACGTTCTCTGTCATCTTACAAGCATTTTAAAAACATCTGCATTCTATCTGTGTAGTAAAGTTCTATGCAGTAAAGTTTCTCCTATTAAGATGGTTTACAATGTAGACATGTATATAGATCACTGACGAAAATATTGTGAACTATATTGGTCTTTTTCGCTAATCTAAATCGTAGAATGTAATCAAGTAGTAAAGGTAAATAATATCACAAAACCGTTTGCCCCATATCAATGAGCTTAAATAAATAGCCCAAGTACATTTTCCCCTACAGGGACTAACTTTGTTTAGGATTACAATCGTGCACTGTAATGAGAGTCATCACAAACAGAAATGGTCCCAGTACAATTCCTTGAGGGATTTGCTTAGAATTAATGTTTCCTCCGAAAGAGAATCCTTAGCAGCAATAGACGGTGTCAGCAGTTAACGAAGTCATGTTGATTTTTAAACAGATGACTCCATTAGTTTCCATTTACGCTAAGGTCATATCGTTTGTTATATATGATGTTTTAATCCGCTTTAGCAAAACACTTAACGAAGTCGAAATATATTATATTAATATTTAAATGGTTTAGATTTCGTTCAGTACCCTAGTGTTAGATGTATGAATGCAAACTCTTCTTGGTCGGAAGCTATGCTGCGTGCCCTTAAGCAAGGCATCATTCTACGGTGGATACACATATGTGTGTATCAGATTCTGTCTGACGGTATGTTCCATGAATTTACTGAAGTGTAAGATCAGAGAGATAGACCGTTTAATGTTTAACATCTGCTCACTTTTTCTTGTTGTGGATAAGTCATATTATGTCTCCTTTTTAAAGTTTTCGAAATTTTACCACATAAAAAGATACTTTGTGAATTTATGTGTAGTGGTTCTCTCAGTATCTTCTTACATGTATTTAAAAAAGAAATCCTAGCACAATCGTCATGGCCTGTGGCTGAGTAGAAGCTTATTTCATAAATGGTTAATGTTGTACGCTTCCCTTTAAAATTAACGTAACCGATGTTTGCCATTTCTCTGCGTAAGCATCTTAATTGACGAAATTATGCGGCATATATTTTTATATTTTGGTATCATCCAGAGTTAAAATGAAACTTCATTGTAATTATTCATTTAGAATTTCATTTATGCTCCTGAGACCTGCAGTCAGTGAACTATTTTCTTCGAGCACTGACCCTTTCTTGTAACGCACCGAATTATCTTTCTATTGCTTCTATTAATTTGTTCAAATAAAACCGTTTGAAATTTTGATTCTTCTCTCGTGAGGACTCTCATGTTCTAGGAATCACATTCTTGCAAGTATTGGCTGTTCTCTCAGGGAAGAATGAAAATTAGTATGCCTTTTGTTACTGACTTTTGGTGAATAAGTTTTCAACATCCCATTTTAAACTGATTTTTTTATCAGTTCCGTACAACATCAGCCTGGATATGATTCTCGTGCTCGCTATATGGTATATAACTTTAACTTGCTTTAGACCATACATTATAATATGTACCATATTATGAGAGTAGCAGACGTCCAAAATATTGATGTACTTGATTGGATACAATACAATTTATGGAGATGAAGTAGAGAAATTGATTTTCTTCCTTCATGTGATATTTCTTAGGCCTTGGTGTTGTTCTCAGGTCTTTTGATTCTGGAGATCTATAAGTATAATCACGTGAGGATTGAGTTTTGCTATTACCTCATTTATAAGTCAAAGGCTTTCATCTCATTAAACATCAGGATGTGAGTCATCAACGGGAAGTTTTGAGGTACATAGTACCACCACATCTAGTTCTCTTAAATGTACCACGAGTGTGCCACAAACCTAGTTTGAATGGATCAGTAATTTTACTGGCGTGAGATTTTTTTGCGGAGGTACACTACAACCCTTCAGTGAATTCTTTCTTGTCTGTACAAAGATTAACATTCCTTGGTATGAGTATATCTGCATCAGCTAAATCTAAAGGTAGATGCATTTCAGTAAGCGCTGTATATATTTCTTGATTTCATTCTGGAAGATCACATAGGTATGGCATATTGGTTTCCTTTGTTGAACTGTAACATGGATCTAACGTTCAAAAGTAAAATTGGTGTAATGTTTAGCTGCCTGGCAGCAGAAGCCATGCTGATTTTATCAATTTTGTTGGCTTTTTCGCATGGGTATGCACGAATTTAGCTTAATCATATTTGTAAATAATTCAGAAGCCACACTGTCTGTTATGTTTCATCATTTATCTCTCACTTTTTTTAATCATTAAACTAGAGCCATGATGGGGCACCGCCGTTTACGGATTTTAGTCGCATGAATCGACCCCAGTATCATATTTTTATGTCTGGTGCTTATGTAATTCTATATATTCACATCAGGTATCTCATCACAGAATGATGTGACCAAATAAAACAGTTTTGACCCTTCCACGGTTGAGTGGTCGGCAACTAAACAGCTTCACAACTTGAGTATCTTCCAACACTTATGGGGAGGATTGAACGTTTTAAGAAGGGACATTCTTACCGCAGAGCTACGCCTTTAAAATAATATATTCAATCGATGAAGTTCTCAATGCTTCTATGTAACTTTGCTGGTGCCATAACAAGTCCAGATGATATACGGTGTGCCATACGCAGGTGATTCGCTTGTTGACTGATGTTGATGTGTTTGATTTGGATTCTTCAGACGCGCTGTCATTTGCTTTCTTTTCTTCTTTTTAGACATGTTTTTCCCCGACATGTGTCTCTTATTCATAGTGATTCTTTCAGACGATGATGACACTTCCAAAAAGAATAAATATAGTACAGGAAAGCCATGTGTGGTATTACAAATGGGTTTCATTGGTGCCTTCCCCAAATCCAGAAGTAATGGTATACCGGGCGACGGAGATAGGCTCGGTCAGCTGGAAAACCCTAGTCAGGAGTCACAGGATGGCGACTTTCATGTAAGTGTGTGCGTGCCTCTGTGTGTGTGTGTCTCTCTCTCTCTCTCTCTCTCTCTCTCTCTCTCTATATATATATATATATATATATATATATATATATATATATATATATATATATATATATATATCATATGTGTGTATAAAGATTATAAACGATGGGAAAGTCACCAAGTGGTTTTCCAACAACCTAGAAATAAGAGTTAAATCCCACACCACGAAAAAACTAATTCTTATTTCAGCACGTTGAAAGTAAGTGGGCAGGACAAAATGATAATTCAAATATGATTAGTCATTCCCGTACTTCAAAGTTTCGCCCTTAATGATTAAGTACACTAATTAACTAGCAAAGCAGTCGGACAGCGCAGACCTCCGCCAAGCAACTCGTTTCCACCCATATACGAACATGCTTAAAATCGCCCAATTTCCGAAACCAGCGCCGGCAAAAACATAACTTCCTTGGCGGTGTTAAAAAAATAACACAACCATATGATTTTTAAAAAAAAGCCTTTAAAAACAGGAATCATCTGAAGCAGTTATAATACATCAATGATAACAGCAAGCTAGTTTCACAGCGGTGGTGGAGGAAGCAAAGCCTTAGATTTTTGAGTCGATCCCAATAGTCAAGGCTTGTCATCCTCCGCAGACCTCCGCCAAGCAGCTCATTTTAAGATAGATACGCGAGAGAAATTACTATTAGAGAAACGAAAATAAACTTTGGAAACAGTAACGCCACCATAGGTTAAGTGGAAACGATGAACGTGTTTTCAAGGGAAATAATCAAAGAACGTAACATTGTAATGCTTCATGTAAAGTAAATATGACTAATAGAAAATCCTTCAAGAATCCATAAAAATTCACGGATCACTACGAAAATTTCAACATCTTTTCCTTGTGTCATTACCAACTTTTCCTGCAAGTTTCGTCAAAGATTTTCAGTTATTTTGCACACAGACGGATAGACGGACAAATTGTAACCTCCGTCCTTGGCGGAGGTAATTCATCAATCAATCAAAGCATTAAATGAGCTATGGCTTATCAGCGGGAATTGCTATGGATATATAATTATAAAACTCAATACACACCCAATCAAACAGGATACACTGCATATTCAGTTTGCATCTTTATATATCGAGGTATTCAATTCAAATGTCCCACAGACAGCGCGCCAATAGCCAGTGTAAAGCGACAGTTAATGAATATTCTGCAGTGAGTTATCTGACTCTTGGAATTAAAATTAAGATATTCTAAAAGTATAGAGTAAAAATTAAATATGTAGGCGCAGGAGTGGCTGTGTGGTAAGTAGCTTGCTTACCAACCACATGGATCCGGGTTCAGATTTGCGGTTGACATCAGATAAATCATGAGGCACCCATTTTCTGAGTTTTGGGATCTTTCTAAGCTATTGAAGTTGGCTTGAATGAAGCTTGGTTCTCAATTCTTCAACTGAAACTGCATGTTCTTTCTCAAGTTCTGCCAAAAGGTGGTTGTCATCAAACTCCATTGGAATGTCTTGTCCAGCCCTCATCTTCAAGGCTGAAATATCCACTTCTGAGTTTTAAAAACCATCTTCTACAAGTCCTTTCATTCAGGCACTATTCTCCATAAGCTGAGTCAATATTTTTTTCCCATTTTTAAACTGATAAAGCAGTGTGTACCTCAAACGCTCCTTAGACACTACCATGTTTGAAGAACTATAATTACTGAAATTTCAATCAGATTATCCTGCAAAAAGGTCAAATACATATAAATATTACTTGATGCTATTAGACATTCTAAAATAGTGTTAAAGAATTTATAGAAAATATACAAGCCCGGACATTACTTATGGGATGACCTGATATATATATATATATATATATATATACATATTCACACCACCAATAATATAAATATGTGTGTCGGGGGAAGGGGGTATATATAGTTATAAACACACACACATACACACACATGCTTCCATGTATGTTGTTGGCACTTCGTCGCTTACGACGTCGAGGGTTCCTGTTGATCCGATCAACGGAACAGCATGCTCATGAAATTAACGTGCAAGTGGCTGACCACTCCACAGACACGTGTACCCTTAACGTAGTTGTCGGGGATATTCAGTGTGACACAGTGTGACAAGGCTGAC
>NC_068988.1:33798092-33812247 GCF_001194135.2 Octopus bimaculoides
ATATATATATATATATATATATATACATACATATATATATATATATATGTATGTATATTTTTTATTCATTTAATTTTGTTATGTCATTTGACTGCGGCCACGCTAGAGCACTGCCTTTACACGAGCAAATCGACCCCAGGACTTACTCTTTGTATGCTCTGTATTTATTCTATCGGTTGTCAAGCGATGTTGGGGGCCAAAACAAAATCATAACCGTACACACACATACACACACACACATAAATATATATGCGAAGGGCTTCTTTCAGTTTGTCTACCAAATCCACTCACAAAGCTTTGGTCGGCAAATATACAACATAAAAGAAAAAATTACGGAGGCCAAAAAGAAAGTGGTGGAGGGGTGCATGGCACCAATATGGAATAAAGTATGCTACGTCAGCCGTGGAACGGGAAGCGCAACCGTTGGAGCGCAGTTTCAAACGGCTGACGTAGCAAAAGAAGACACTAAAAAACGACGATATTAAGCTGCTACCCACATAGCTGGACTGCAGAACGGCGAAAGTCACGGTAGAATATATACCAGCTGGTTATGAAGTGATGTGGGTAGCAGCGGTAATCATATAGGACCTTGAAAAAGAAGTATCAATCCTGAAAATGAAAAGGAGGGACGCCGTGAACTGACGAGGCCAAACGCTCGAGATGTTAATTCAAGCGGCGAACCAAGCTCTGGAAAATTTACCCGATAGAGTGTTTGTGGGGCAAGAGGCTGACAGTACGAGTGCCTGTGAAGGGACGTAGGCCCCTATGCTTCAAGTGTGGAGAGAAGGGTCAGGTCCGCTCCAAGTGTACCAAAATGAAAAAAATGAGAATTAGCCCCTTCGGAAGAAAAGAACCAAACTACCGAGGAGATGGAGTTTACAACGGTGACTCATAAACGTAAGAAGGCACAAGATCCTGATTCCTCTCCCCAGACAAAAAAGAAAACAATCACAAAACACACAGACACAAAACCAAACTCCCCAGCCCAAGCCCATACCAAAGCCATTTGCCAAACGCTTCCACAAACTACAAGTAAAAACTAAAGAGCACCGGGAAAAGAAGGAGCCGTTAGCAAGTGTCATCAGAGCACACCATGACACACGAGTGTTTACAGTAACGAAAAAAACACGGATGTACGTTAGGTATGAAAAAATGAACGAGAAACTGTTTACGGATATAAAGGCGAATTATCCGGAAGACATAGGAGACATAAGTGGCGGAGGGTAAATATATTATAAGACCGATGGCCACACCCAGCAAAAGCCCAGCGGCGACACCTGATAAAGAAAAGGACGGGGAGGTAGGCAAATTTGTACAAACCTTCCTCAAACTGAAAATGTGAGTAATCTCTTTCCTTTTATTTTTCAAAAATTATTAAGTTAGGGTGGATAAATGTGCGTGAACTGGGGTCGAAATGGAAACAGGCTTGTTTTCTGGATGACCTCAAGACGCGTGATATAGATGTAGCAGTCGCAACCGACACCAAGATAGTGGATCACAAGCGTTCTCTCCTCTTCTGAATGACTAAGAGAAAATTATTTCTCCAAGCCGACGAGGAGCGGGTTGTGGTGGTCTTATTCAGGAAGAACTTGGATTGCAGGTAAGTACTGTCTTTCTGGACCCAGAAGGTAGACTTGTTGTCCTGGATGTAACTCCTTCAGGTTTGTAGCTGTCTACGTTCCCAATGAGCGTGCGCAGTTGGGCTTTTTTCGAGACCTGGAGCACTTTCTAGTGACGTCTAAAACTGTAGTTCTGTTAGATTTTAACACCATGCTAGATGCACGGGTAGATAGTGTTGATGCGACTGATAGGAAAGGAAATCCTGGCCTCAAGGGTCTACTAGAGTGCTATAATCTAGTAGACCGTTCCAGATTGGATAAGCCGTTCGTTCCTCAGTAGACGTGGAGTAATAACGACGGCTTCCGCAGATCTTACATAGACAGGGTATTCGTTAGAGATAGAAATAAGGGTACTTTCAGTTGTCAAAAATTTGATATAGTACATGTGTTCGACGTAAATTATCAATTTGATATAGTACAGCCTTGAAGGTTTTTAGTCGTCGAACAAATCGACTTAAGTCCTGTGCGACTGAACCGGAAACATGTGGTTAGGGAGGAAGCTTCTTATCACACAGCTTCTCTTTCTCTCTCTCTCATTCTCTCTCTCTCTCTCTCTCTCTCTCTCTTTCTCTCTCTCTCGCACACACACACACACACACACACCCTAACACACACACACACTCACACGCACACACAAACATGCTGAGAGAAAAACTGAAAGAAAGGGGAACTTGGATATTTGAAATACAAATATATGACATATATATTTACATATAGATACATTTACAAAATGGCAGATTCAGTTAAGCATTTACAAAGATATTTGCCAATATATACGTACATATATATGGATAATGAGTCTATTTACATAAATTACCATGCATATTTTGTAGCTATTTAAGTGGATGCATTTCGGTGTTTGTGTGTATATTTATAAATTACTTGTGTGTTAAGAGAGCTTTGTTTCAGTGCTAGAATTCACAACACAAAATATTTTATAGGTTAATAGCCAACGCATTCATTGTCTAGATACATAGATGTATACACAGATAGTGTTGACCAAAAATCTATACACATTTTCGTTGTAGTAGAGAATAACATTTGTGCATTCCTTTCTATCTTTGTATTGCTTTTCATTTAAAATAACCTTATTTTCGTCCTATATGAAAGTTTACATCTATATGCTTGTGTACATGCATATACTTATATATGTACGTGTTGTTTATTTATGTGTGGAAGTTCATCTTTATGTATATTAATGTATATATTGATAGGAATCTATGCGTTCGGAGTAATTTCAAAAGTTAAATTATGAAATATTCAAGCAGACGGTAAGGAGATAAGATATATCTAGAGGATGGAAATTTCACTTACTGACAAACGCGTTGTTGACTATACGATTGATATAAAGTATTCCTAGAGGAAAAGAAAATTGAATAGAATTCTAGTTAATTGCTTCAGTATTTATAGTGTCGCCCTTGGGATATTGGATTTCATTCCGATCTAACTTTGTTTTATTTTTAGTACCGTTAAAGGAATACAACGTAATTTTGTCGATATGATATCGCAACAGTACGAAAATATAAAAGCCGTGATTAATTCATGATCATCTACAGCGAATGAATATTTCCCACAATACTGTATTTCTCTCATATAAATTATGGCGCAAGATATACTATTATGCATCGGCAAAAAGTCACTGCTATGTATTAGGTAAGATTAATTCAACAACTCATGACAAACAGAAACTCTCAGCTCGCAGTCTCGTCTATATATCTATTATATCAATGTTACAGCTATTTTGGCTTCCTCAGAGTTTGAGCTATACACCTGTTGCAGCCAAATCCACCTGTGATTCATTTCACATTATTCGCTATGTATATGACCTCTCACAGTTATACACAAAACATTTTTACTAGTTATTCATCACAGAACTACAATTATTTTCAGTTAATTTGAAGCCCACTATTTACTTCCTTACCCACCAAGCGTTTGGCAACGAATCTTCGTACTGATCATAAAAGAATCCAACAGTTTCTCAGTAAGATTAAGTAGAATGCATTGCAAAAAGCTCCTTCTTTTTGTTACCATATTTTAGAAGATAACACACACGCATGCGCGTACACACACATATTAATATAAGCAGAGAAACTGAGAAAGTGAGAGTGAGACAGACAGATACACAACTGCAGACACACACGCTAACACACTAACACATATATAATCATGTTTAAATAATATTCGATGCTAGGCAGATATGCTCCGTAGAAACTGAGTTTATTTAATCTTCATAAAATTTACATGTGTCAAACATAGTGGGAGATACTTCAACATTTGTAACTGATATGCTCAATGAAAAAGAAGCTAGTTCTCTCAGGCTGGGTTATTTTATTCAATAATACATCGAAACGTGCGATAGTATGAAATTCTTTCATAGCAGGCTCATATGACTGTGACTTGAATCAATCACGTGCCACCGACGAGCCCGAATAAAATTTCTTTATTCCAGGCGTGTGAAGGTGCTACTGTGACATATGGAAACATCTCACTGTGGTAGATGACTGATTGGTTTGATGTTGTGTTAGTGAAAAAATTCAAGGAGTTAACAGCTCGTCATTTTGTTGTTAGAGCTGTATTTCACTCATACAAATATATATTTATTCAAGAGGTACTGAATGTACAGAAAGTGCGCCATCAATATCAAAGCAGCTTTAAAATATGTGGCAGGAGGAGGACGAATGGTCTTGAAGACAATCTGTATGACCCATCATAAGTTATTATACTAAGACGATTGGCTCCTTCTCCTTTTTGCATTGCAAGGAATCAAACATACTCTTTTGGGTTATGACACAAACAAACAAACAAACAAACATGCACAGCACGTTGGTTATACCTATAAGGAATCAAATTGACAAATGAACAAGAGAAATTTAGAATGAGTGTTTATTGAAGAAAAAACGAACTCAGAAAAGAACTATTAAAATGGATTTTTATTGTGACCAAATTGTTATAAATACTGTAATATAAGGTAATACTCACCATGAACAGTTATTTTAGATACTATCTATTAAGGACTGATGCCAAGCATTCCATATCTGTATTCGATAGTTGTATGCTTACAAAAACTCTTCGTTCAGCGCTTTTATACCGCTCATTTGTCGGTCAGTATAGATTGCTTGTTCCAGACAAACTAGTTCTGAAATGGAATTTATCTCCTGGGCGCTGGTCTTCACAGGAAAACTAAATTTTTTTTCACTGGGAGAAAAAGAAAATAAAGTCATATTTTAAACAGAACCACAAAAACACAAAGCTTAGAACAATGAAAAATGGACTGTGGATGGCATCAGCATAATCGATTAAGAGTTTTGAATAGCTAGTTTTGGCAAATTGAGCAGTATTGTCGTAAATTGATACAACATTGGCATGAAGCCGAATATTTTAATCCACCTAGCATTTCATTTGCATAATTTTATCGACAGACACAGGATGTCTAACAAGGCAAATTCGGCCACGGTGGGATTTCATCTGTGAATGTAAATGGATGTTACAACAACATTTCTGCAAGCTTCAACCGTTTATGTCGAATATTAATATCAAATCAATGGAAAATTATGTCTGAGGTCAATGTATATCATCTTTAGGGGGAATGAGAAAAAGAAGAAAGCGTAATATTCAGATGGACATTGACACATGGCTGTTTCTTGTTAATTTAGCTCATGTTCTAAATGTGTTTGTCACATTTAGAATATTAATAAAGTTCAAATTTCTTTATAAAATTAATATGTATTAAATTGGTAATGCACCAAACGACAGAATTATGGAGATTATAATGCTTAATCTACTATGCTCAACATGCAGATATCTTCGAAGTATTGTACCATGAAGAGTAAAAACAGACGAAATCCACTTTCGCTTTCTCTGATGATGGCATGAAGGAACAATCACGTAATATGGTCAACTAGACGTTTATGGTATCACTTTATTTTTTATTCTTCTTTCTTATTATTACTTCCTATAATGAGTATCAGCGTCTTTGACTATTCATTACCCAATCATATTAAAAGAAGCATATGACTAAAATTACCAAGATACAAAGACACATAGTTGAAATCGGATATGTACGTGCTTTTAATATTAACGCACAATTCTATCTTGTTCCTGTTCATTCGTTGGTGCAATTTGCCAGTAATAAGTATTAACCATTTATGGTTAGAAAAGACAACGAAATAAGAAGGATTAAAACGAAAATAACTGATTACCTCTTCCATTACTCATTTCAATGTTTACATACTTTCTTTGTCCATAGAAAACCGGATACCAGTTCATCGTAAAAACAAGACTGGCATGGACGTCATGTTATCATCAGAAAACTTAATAAGCAAGTAAAAAGACAATGCTTTATTTCAGTTATTCTGTCGTAGATTAATTCAGTCGATTCCTTGCAGTTTCGCTCTCTTGAACTATCGAAGGATTCCTATGCACAAGTTAAGGAAGGTTACAATCTTTTCATTACAAACTTTTATCTTCTAGGGTTATATGGAATTAAGCTTTGACTCCAGCAAAAATAATCAAATCCAGAGTTGTTTTACTCGAATTATGCTCTGCAATATTTTCTTTAATATTTTCTAGTATTATGAAGAATTTTTTTTATGTGGCATTATCTTTCACTGAGTTGCTGAGTTCAATCGCTGAAGAGAATTATTTTATTTAGTTTGCCGTTAATTAATGCGTTTATCATGTTTGAGTAATATGATTTTCTTAGCGATGTGGTTTTTCAACCTAATACTGTTGGTTAGAACCAACGTTTCAAAGAATTTAACAAGAATAATATAAAATGAGTAAAAATTATGTGTAATTCTTTCGTTTATCTCTGTTAATTACGAATTCATCGAGATGTAAGAACGGATTTTTCTTCACTTAGGTTTCTGACACATTACATATTGACATTTCTAAATAGAACATTTTCCCCTCGAACATGACCTGAAATATTGCTGGATGCCTTTTACTACTTGTCTTTCATCATAACATTCCCTCTTTCTTCCTGCTATAAATAAGAAGTGACATTACATAATTCAAACTTTAGAACTATTTTAATGACATATTGACTACAGACCAAGCGGATACGCACCAGATGTATTTGTTCTAATAGTCTTGGTATAATTCTGTCAATGAAAAGGCAGTGATTTCGAATTTAAAATAAATCAATACATGTTTCTACATACTGACAACCGTAATCCTCACAGCCTTTCTAAAACTAACTTCCTGTCTCAAAATACTATCGCATCATTCCAAAGAATTTCGCTTTTACATCTATCGGTTAGATTTCATTTTTGTATATCCGTCCACTGTAACAAGGTGACCCTAAGTCACAAACTTCAGCAATCAAACAATGCGTTGCATATCTGGGAGATTTTAAAGCGGTTATTATTAGATATTTGTGTGTCTGTTAAGGTAAATATCGTACATACTGTATGCATATAAAATTCAAATGAATGTATCAGCGCCCCTATTGCGCAGGCTATAGTCCAAACTTGCAAAGTCTGCTGAGAATATTTTGTAGAATATAGCATCATGTCAAATGCATAAATGTAATCCAAAATGACTAACAGTCGTAATGACCCATTTAAGCCAATGGTTTCGGAAACTGTATCATATGAGTCTATTCTTTGATTTTTAACCCACTGATATTGTTATGTATAAAAGATGAATAGTTTTTTTGCAAGAATAAAATAACGAGGTCTTAAAATTCTTTATATCTGTTGTTTTTCTAGAGAATCTTTTTATTATCCGTCTATTGATGGAGAGTGCAATGAGAACTTTTGAGATTACTGTAACATTATTTGATTTCATTTAATATTGATAGTTTAGTATTGATAAATATTAGAGCAGATTTAATAAAATAAATTAGTAAAGCAAACTGTGGAAATCAGTGAAATTATTGGCATTAATAGTTTCATAAGTGTGTTTGGGTAGAATTATTTTGAAAAAGAATCTCTTCATCTCTTGCGGTCAAGAATGTAGTCATAATGATCTTTCATCTTCCGCAACCAAGTAGCTTTTTTTTTTTTTTCAATAGATATAACTCTTTGTTGTAATATCATAAACAGTGTAGCGGAAGAGATTAGCTTTTAGAGCAAATAGTCCAGCAAAGTTACTTATCTTTGGAATTCATTGATTCTATATAACATAATTATTTCAAATTCTGGCAGGTTCTTATTCACATAACATTTTTCAGAGGTTAACAACATAAATGAACTAGTGAGGTATCGATTTCAATTAGATTAATAAATTAACCAAACGCATATCACATAATACGTGACCCTGAGTCCAGTTAAAATTCACACCATAATTACTTGTACTCTATATTCCGAAGGAATAATATCTTTAAATCTTTAAAATGTTTCAGCTTCAAAGCCCTGGTCATGCTGGGACACCACCATTTTTTGCAGCGATTCTATGATAATCTGGAAAATGCATTAAATAATAACAAGACTTTCTGGAAATCAGCCGAGTATCATAGAGAAAATAGGTCAAGAAAAAACGCATGATTTCATTAAATGTTTCGTATAGGAAAGTTGCGTGTTGATAGATTGTATATCTCTGAAACATAGATATTCATGAGGGACTATAATTACGGACTGAACTACCACAGATCTCTGATATGGTATTTCAGGATGTTTTGATCATGAGTGTAAAACGTACAAAATCAATTAGGGAAATTCTGCATGCTTGCTATGAATTGATTATGCCTCTAAGCTGCACAAATTATCTGATTTTCATTTTAACTTGTAAGGTATGTTTCTATTCGATGTGATCAACTTGAAGGTTTTGAAATGCACTGAACAGCTTATGATTATATGACTTCTTTGTGCTAAAATATACACCACCTTGTTGTAAATCGTGTATGTGGATTAATTATGATTCTGACGAAATAAAATGACATTAAATAATGGACATATCTTTATATACACATCGTGTTCTCTCACTGCTTTAAAGCAGAAAATGTAGTGTAAATGAGAGGAAAAGTTACATTATTGGCAAAATTCTCCGCACTATTTGACCTAGCTCTTTAAATCTGAGTTCATTTTAGTCAGACTTGTCTTTCAACCTTTAAGTCTCATCAAAATAGAATAGAAATCAAGTACTGTGTTGATTGAAGCAGCCATCCCCATTCATTTAAAATCAGCTGGCCTTGTGTTTAAACAATTATTTGGGTACAACCTTTGTGCTCTGAGTTCAACTCCCATTGGGTTTGATTGTACGTTTTGAACATTTCAACTCTCAGAAGAATAAACACCTACAGTGAAGGTATTGGTCCGATAGAATGGATTCTTCCACCAAGTAGCACTTCCAATGAAAACAAAAAAAAAAAAATGATCATTACAGATGAATATTTATTCATTGATAAACCTGCTCACAGAATAGTTAACCTGCTGTCTATTTCGTCTGTGCTGATTCTTGAGATCAATAGACCGTAACGATAATAATGGCTTCTAATTTAGGTACAAGATCACCGATGTCAGTGATTGACGGGATTGATCAACATTTTGATAACAAGGAAGAGATTAATAAACAGATTGTTTTAAATTCAGTGATGTTACATAACATGCTTAGTTGAAATTCTGCCAAGTTCCTTTTCATATTAGATTAACAGCAGAAATGTACTAGTGAGGTAACAATGTCAAGGGGATGAAATTTGTTAATTACAATTCCCACGATCCTTGAGTGCTATATTATTGACTGATTTCAATTTTGTCGAACCGGCAATGACAAGTATTGATACTCAACGGCAAACTGTGCTTTGCGTTGAATATCTGCTTATATTTTCGTGGAAGCTTATTATGATTAACCCTGTATTAAACTAAGAAGAAATGTACAGAATTTTTAAATTATGTGTTGACAAACAACAGTCTGTCTTTAAAAGCATATTTATTTTCTTCTATAAAATCAATTAAATCATGGTCTATCATGAAATATTCTTAAGGTCAAACGAAATATAATCTCATATATAGAATTTGTTAATAAAGCGCTCTTATACAAAACATTTTTATTGCAAAATTAAATATCTATATAAACAAAAATATTTTAAAATCAATGTGTTTATCACGAAATCCATTTGCAACAAGATTAAATTTTGTTTCAATATGGAAAATATGGATTGCAATAGAACTGGCTATGGAATATAAAATTACCTTTCCCCGATATACATAATGAAAAACATTCCTCTTTCTATGTTGGCAATACAACAAACGCTCTTTTCCGTGATTTATTTAGAGGGCTGAGATTGGAAGAACATATATGGTAATATCTAGTTCTATTCTTCTCTATTCGAATTTCTTAATCCAACAATGTCGACTTTAATTTTCACTGATGAAAATATAAGTGGAAGATATCTTCTCTGGACATATTTATAGAACTGCTATTGTCAGAAAATGTAAACAGCACATTGGGTAATGCCAATGATTGCACATTTCTGTTGGTTATTAAACTATTGTAAAAAGAATAGGACAGTATATCAGTTATAAATAAGTTTTAATGAAGCTCATCTAAATTGCAAAGTTTATGCAGCGTGGTTATTTGATTTATGTCTAATGTTTAATTCTGTTGCTAACTGGGTGGGGGGACATATATATCTCTTGAGATTGACAGAATCAAATTGATTTCAAAACTTGTAAGACGTTTCAGCTTAAAGTTACTAAAAAATCACATAAAAATAGATTTAATAAAAATAGGTTTATCATCTGTACCTCTGCATATGCTTGTTATCGATCTCACAATGCAATTATACGTCCTCTCTCTTTTGCTACACTTAATGTGTAATGTATGTACTATTATTCGTTAATACATGGGCCGGCGTTGCCTTATGGTAAGAAGCTTGTTCCCCAACCACATGGTTTCGAGTTCAGTCGATTTTCATCTCTGTTCACAAAGTATTCATCTTCATTTCAAGGCAACTAGTCCATGTGTGTCCACGGTAGACGATTATGAGCCACTTTGGCCAAATATCTTTCATATCGCAAAACGTGATTCTTAAATAAAAGGCACCGAATAATGTAGCATTCATATTAATCAAACAGAGATGGTTCTGATTTTTAAATCTGCTAATTCAGCTTTGGCCTTGGGGTAAACAACAATATTGCATTATCTTCTAGAATTTTCGAATCACTGGAATCAAAATATATTTCAACTTCACTATGGCAATTAAAAGCGATATGAAATTGAATGAATTCAGTAAAAAGGAAAAAGACAAAAGATAATTATATTTAATTAAACTCCATCATTATTATATTGTTTTTGTTTTTGATATATTGTTCTAGCCACATATCTTCGTATTAAAACACAAATATACCTAAAGCAATATGCTAAATATTTTCAATCTACAGACATTATTTCGATTATAATGTATAATTTTCTTAGAAATAAAAGTATGTCAAATTTTTTCTTGTCGGTTAGAAATTGTCCGATTAATATAAAAATGATATAAATTAGAAAAATTATGTATAACAGTAAAATGAAAAATAACAACAAATATGATATAAAAAATGTCGTTATCTGACGTGTAACATAACACTACACTCTAATAAATAAAATATCACCTGAAACTATTGAAATTAACAAAAAAGAAATTATATTTTGCATAATGTTCATAATAACGCTTTAAATTTAAATGTGAGTAAAAATCCCACAGACATCGGTGGAATTGCAATTTCTTAGCATTGGCCTATCTATACCACTTTCCCAGCTATACCGGTAACAGCGTAAAGAAGATGTGTCTCCTATAATTTCGGTTTGCTCCGTCCCGTCGTCTGTTTCAAAGATTACACATAGAATATTATATATATTCTCTGCACTAAGGGAAATGATTTCACATAAAATATCTGCATGATTTGTTTACCTAACTTTCTTTGGATGGAAGGAGGAAAGTTTCTGTCCCATTGGCAATGCACATATCTTACCCGTTATTTCTCACAAACATTTGTAACAGATTGCGATAAAGTCTTCAGAAGAATATACTATCAGAATTTCCCACTTTTCTTTTTAATGAACGTTTATAAAGAAAAGTGTTTCGTTATTCATATCTATTTATGTGGTGCTATGCTTATGATACGATATTGTCAAACGTGTTGTAAGGAAGGAAGGAAGGATTGAAGGAATGAAGGAAGGAAGGAAGAAAGGAAGGAAGGAAGGAAGACACCCCCTTGGTCACAAATGACCATGGGAGTGAACGTAGAATGTTCTCCTTCGAAGCATAAATCCGGGTAAGTTTTCTTGTGGAATACTACCAGCCGCCGATCCATGCCCATCCCTCTTATCCACGCCTCCTATTTTGCTGGAGTAACGTGAGAATAAAGTGCCTTGCTCAAGAACGCACCACACAACCCAGTCCGAGAATTCAACCCGATGCCCTAACCACGTAACCATGCGCTTTCATATGTTATAAATGAAGCTGCATTTTACTTCTGGGTCTTATCTTTCTCTTGATTGTCTGCCATGTACTTGTGTGATCATGCACATATTTGTTTTACATTCTACATACTGTAATTGTTCTGAAAGTTGAATTCAAAGACAAAGAAGCGACTGTATTCATTGGAAGGAAAGTGTTGGGGGTGTGCATTACATTTAGACGCCAAAATCCCACTTTCTTTAAATCCCGTGGGAGTAAAAATTGTTCAGAAAGGTCCTTCTATTATATAAAATACAAATTGAAAATGACATCCTTCAAAAAACACTCGTACCGGAATTTTAGCAAGGCTAACAAAATGTCAGCAAGAAATAGTGATAATAACAATAATAACAAAAGCAACTATACGAAGAAGAAGAAAAGGAAGAAGAAGAAGAAGAAGAAGAAGAAGAAGAAGAAGAAGAAGAAGAAGAAGAAGAAGAAGAAGAAGAAGAAGAAGAAGAAGAAGAAGAAGAAGAAGAAGAAGCGTAAGATGGAGGAGGAGGAGGGGAGCAGCAGCAGGATGAGGAACGAGTGGTTTAGGGTGACGATAGGAATGCAAATAGTGAAGTGATAAAATAGTATACAGAGCCAAAAATGAAAGGCTTATGCTTTCAACAGATGATATGTGTCTTCTCTCTAAAAAGCATCAAACGAAGTACTATACATGTAGTAACAGGAGACTCGGTAGAGATGTGTCCAGCATCTAATAACAGTATTCTCTGTCCATCAAGTCTTAGCTAAGAGAGAAATATCAATATACACTGAAACATGTGCCAACAATATGAAATACATACCCAAATGACTTGATACAAAATTTCACTGAGAGATGACAATGAGATCGTACACAAACATAGGTCAATATACACAAGTAGGAGTTTCAAGCTTCATCGACCTGATATTGTTATCATGATTTTCCATAATGAAATATTAGTCTCAACAGTTGATAATTGATGTATTAAACAAATCAAGAAATTATTCAAACTTTCTAGAAACAGTGATGAGCGCTGAAAACAGTAAAATCCCTATGAAAATTGGTACGTTGAAAAGAAACTTGCAACTAAAAAATATAAGACAAACACGTCTGAATTTACAAACATAAAAACGATTTACACGTCGAAGGTACGCAGCAATAAATAATAAGCAGGAACAACAGTGCCAAGATGTATAGGTTTCGTCAATGGTAGTTTGATCGTTTGTAGTTATCTATATACACGTGTATAAGTTTCAGGATTGAGAGTAGTCAGTGTGTGTAATTCTGTATAAGGCAAAAATGAATAAATGCGATTCATAGTGAACGGAAACAGCTATTGATGAGACACGAGGAAGGTCAGGTTCAGTTTGAAAATGAGTGATTACTTCTGAAGTCACCTTCGCGGAATTGGTCAGAAAAGTGATATGGAATATCAGAAGTGTTATCAAGAGCTTTCAATCAGATGACTTATGAAGTTTTTTTTGCCTGGTGACGGCAAATTTTAATATACAATACTAAGTTCTTATTTAACAGAGGATATAACATTGGTTCAGGTACACCTACATTTGCAAGCAACCTAGCAGGTACGTAAAGGAATGCGTGCCTTTGTGGTTTTAGTAGAGTTGCATGGAAAGATAGTAATTCACACTAAAGGAACAGAGATAGTCAGATGTTCCAGGCTATACGCAATTCAGACAATATTGAAGGTGTGAACTTCTACCTATGCTATTGCATATACTACGGTATTGGGTCTGTAAGAGGTGTACGGGGTGCGTAGCAATGATGATTGGGCTTTTATCGGAAATTAAATAGGTCGGCGATCTCATTTAGGTCACTGCGTCGGTGGAAGCATTGAGAAAGTGTGAATACCGTCTGTAGCTGTGTAAATGAGCGACTCATTGGTGGAGGAATGACTAGATACTTTGGGGCTTAGGGAATTGTAGTGTCATAGTATCTTATATCCTACATTGTTTAATTTGGTATGACATTTTAACAAACTCAGTGGTTATGAAGTTCTAATGAGGCAGTTCATTATCATATCAAAAGCATTTCAGCTCCTTTTAAAATAGAACGTATCTTGTACCACAATGTTAAGCAAACAATAGGGACAAGCTACATTAATCATTATCGCATTTGTACATCCTTCATTTTTAATATGATCAGTGCGACTGCTGTTTCTAA
>NC_068988.1:33813430-33814136 GCF_001194135.2 Octopus bimaculoides
TATATATATATATATATATATATATATATATATATATATGTGTGTGTGTGTGTGTGTGTGTGTGTGTGTGTGTGTTTGTTTCTGCAACATGACTGTCACTTTGATTCAAGTATGATTTGGTAAACAAAATGGAGACTCTTGTACTATTTTTGAAATATAATGGAAGAATTTCAGCACCCTCATTTTCACTTTCATTGCATCGTATTCTCTTAGATGCTGAGTTGTTGTAAACATGGCATAAGATACTGTCGAATATTTTTCATATCTTTCCAACGATATTTTCACTTACTTTTTGTATTCTCTGCTTATTTTGATCCATTTTATAGCCTTTTGCCATCATGTTTTTGTCAGTGCATGTCTTGTCCCATTTATTATCTTTAAGACTACACGTTATAAGGGGGTTTCGACTGACGACATTCACATAAGTGATCTTGGAGCATCTTCTGCGATATCTTCTACAACCCACCTCATTATAATTCAAAGACTTATGGATTTTGTCCCCTCCATGTGCACCAAGTGTATCAGCCCCAATGGGCGTCTATAATAATATAGACATATTTGTAAATCTCAGTTCTTCTTAGTTGATAAAGCTTCGTTATTGATCACAGTTGTGGTACTTGGCACCTTCTCAGCGTTTTATTATTATGCAGATACAGCACAGACTAGTGAAGTATACACGTGGGGGAGAGTACATTTGTGTGAGTGT
>NC_068988.1:33814460-33816572 GCF_001194135.2 Octopus bimaculoides
ATATATATATATGTATGTATGTATGCATATATATACATATATATACATATATACATATACATATATATATAAACGTGTATATGTAGATAGATAGATAGATAGATAGATAGATAGATAGATAGATATAAAGTATGGCGGCGTACTTCACAGGTGACCTAAAAGACTAGGTACGCTAGGTAGATGATGCAACAGACTATCTACCAGGGTTCCAAGGTAGTTATGGAGATATTGTAAATTTCCGATAGAGAGGATATATAAACTATTTACATGATTTACATTTGTCGGATATTTGTCCTCACCTTGTTGATAATTAATATAACATTTCGGCTGATATACCTTCCTGCCTTTATCAGGTGTCTTGGGGAAATTTAGAACCTGGGTTCTCACTCCTAAGGTATTTTTGATGTTATTATTGTCATCATCATCATCATCATCATCATCATCATCATCATCATCATTATCATTCAGGTCACTGCCCGGAATCGAATCTAGGGGTTAGTAGCCTGCACTCTTAACCACTGCGCCATATGTCAACGAGATAAATAAATAACCTATTTGTTATTTTTATACAGTATATTCTTATACACTATGTCCTTATATACCTCATTTCATCCTTAATGCGAATCCTTAATTTCCTCCCTCATTCTCTGCCTCACATTCCACTCATTTATTTTTCTTTCTTTTTACCATTTAATAGCCACCTCCGCTACCATCCTGTTATGGAACGTTGATATGTTCGCATCTATTTCTGGAACACTATTAAGACTTTAACCTACACGGATTTACAAAAGATTGCACCAAAGGACTTACTTCTACATGATCGAAAATTGGAACTGTGAACATTATGCTTCTTTTTTCTTGTTGTTCCTCATCTCCATATTCCTTTTCTTCTGTCCTCTGCGTCGTCATTTCATCAATCTATGCACTTCTCATTTTCCCTATTTATTTCCGATGGCGAATATTCTATACTCTGGGATATACCAGAAACATCTGTAAGATTTTGAAATATCATTTATATTATTATATTTATTTTTCATATTATTGATTTTCTTATTATCATTAAATCATTATTTTTTAGTCTATTAATTATTATATTTATGTTTTGTATTATGATAATACATATTATTAATACCATAATTACCTCAATAAAACTTAAAATTCTTAATGTTAGGTTTATTATTATAGAAAATATGAGAACAAAATTTGGTTAATTATTCCTTATGCAGTTCAACTTAAAACAAACATTATTAAAGAGACTTTAAATATAACTGAGGTATTCATTAGCGATAATAAATATTATAATAACATTTTTTCTAGTAATACTTTTGGAGTCGGTTATTCTACTACTAATAATGTTGATAACATTATTTCTTCTTTTAATAAATTTAAGCTGAATAAGTTTTACAAAAACAAATCAAATAAGTATTCCGATAATGATAATAATAATAATAATAATAATAATAATAATAATAATAATAATAATAATAATAATAACCAGAATATAATTAATTGTACATGTAGAGATAAAACTACATGTAAATTTAATAATAACTGTAATTTGGAAGATGTAGTATATAAATATGTAGTGACTTTGATTGAGGATAATAATACGGATGGTTATAATTTAAATAATATTTACATAAGGTCGACTTCTAATAAAATTAAGGGTAACTCAATATATGAATTCCTTTAAGAAAAGAAATATTCTTAGTAAATATATATGGCACTAAAATCTAAAAATAGTAAGTGCAATTTAAATTGGGAGATAGTTTCTAAGGCAGAATCTTATCGAATAGGTGGCAATTTTTGCTTATTATGTACTAATGAATTTAAGGAAATATTATTAACTGATAATAAAAAAAAAATGCTTAATTCCTTAGATAAACGAAACATTTAAATGCAGACATAAGTTAAATTACTTATATAATAAGCTTAACTAATTTGTGTATATATATATATATAAACCCTATTTCATGTTACTAATTGTTGTAGTTTTAATTTGTACTAGTAAAAGGTGTGTAAATTAGCACGAGTTTATATAGTATATGTTACATATTTAGAATATGATTAAACTAAGATGTTTATAAAATAAATAAATAAATAGGCGTAGGA
>NC_068988.1:33818194-33819563 GCF_001194135.2 Octopus bimaculoides
TGTGTGTGTGTGTGTGTGTGTGTGTACATAAATAATTGAAAATACTGACTGAAAATGCGTATTGTCCAGATACTAACCGGAGCATTTATGGAAGACAATACAATTATTTGGGCATTTATCTTTTGTTTTTTCTGGAATATAATTTTTGATACATGCTATGTGGACTGTCATGTCCTTATTTTTGTACCATTATCTATGTTATAACCAAGCTTATTTTGATATTTACTATCCTTATAATTCACATTACCAAAATGATTATTATGTCTATGTTCTAGCGATTGTTGTCCCTTATCCTTAGAAATTTCCTCAACATTTCTTCAAGATTAAAAGTGAACTTCCCGGTATGACCTGCCAAGCTAAAGGCATTATAATATTCCGTATTCTGTAAGAAAATCCCTTCTTTATCTGATAGTTTATATATTCATAGTGTAACAGTACTAATTATGGATTCACTCACAACTCGCTGATGGCTGGAATTTTATTAATCTTTTCCATTGTGTTTGTGACATAGATGATAAAATATAGTATCAATGTCAATCGTTACTACCACACAGTTCACTACTTTTCAGACCTGCTCTTATGAGATATAAAGTTCTAAGATGTTCTCTATATTTCTCATTTATAGAAAATTAACAGAGTAAATTCATTTTCTCTGTGTTCACTGTACTAGCATATATTTAAACTTTTTGACACCTGCGCTTGTCGGGGAGGAAGAATTTCTACATCAGGGATGATGCACTAAATTAAAGATAATAACTAGATATGACAGTTATCTATAACATCCATCTACTGAATTATCTCGATGGGGAATATATAATGTTTATAACTCTAATGTTATGCATCCAACCTCCACTCCTGAATACATTCGTTTAAAACTCTGAATACTTTTGGGTTTGATGAGAATGGTTGAGGGCTAATTTATTTAATTAATTAATTGATTTGTTAAATAATTAATTAATTATACATGTTATCTATTGTATAGAAATTAAACGATACCTCAGGCCATTCGAAATCGCCTTAACTTTGAATAGATTTATGCAACATCATCTTCAATCAATACAGTGTTAGTTCCTCTGCTAAGTTCTATCTCCGTTGGGTCGTGTCATGTTCAGCTAAATAATATGGCCTATGATAATTCATTCGACGCAGTTCATCTTTGGTTCTCTTCAACACACTTAACATCCCTTATTACATATTCTTTCGTGCCAAAATTTCATTGCCAAAAAGAACAAAATGTAATTATGTCTCCGTTTTGGCCTGCGATAAGTACAATCTTCATACATAATATGTATATATATAGAGAGAGACACACACACGCACACACACACACACACACACACACACATTTATATATATATATATGTATATA
>NC_068988.1:33819573-33824372 GCF_001194135.2 Octopus bimaculoides
ATATATATATATATATATATGAGAACACGGGGTTATTAATAAGGGATTAGTATTCTGGATAAAATAGCTTTTAATTACTCTCTGCTGATAGAAATAGACCACATTAAAAAAGTGATTAGTGATTGGAGTCCAGGTAATTTGAAGGCCATATCTGCAAAAAAAAGGTCCTTTAGCAGCCGACATTGTAAATCCATAGTCGTATTACATTACAGAAAAACATAAATAATGGGCTTTATACATTTATCTGTTTCTTACTGACTTACAGGTTTCTGATATGAATTTTAGTCCCGCTCATGTTACACTTTATTCAATCGATCTATCGACTGAAAATTTCGAGAACGCCTGTTCAAATGATATCCTCTTCGGAGTTCAATGCATAAGCCACCAAAGTAAATGAAAAGAAGAAGCAAGAAGGGAAGAAAAGAAGAAAAGAAGATAGAGAAAATAACAAATGAAAAATAGAAATAAAGTAGAATAAAATCAAACGTATTAAAATAACGTAAACGTTAGAGGATAAAATGAAGTAAAAAAAACAGCAACACAAACAATCGTTAGGTATTAAATTTTAAAACCGGAATGTAAAACCGTTCCCTTATTGTAAGGGACAACAATAGCATGGGGCTGATGGCTAGTGACAGATTATTTAGTTCTATATAGATACAATAATGACCGAATTCCTTCCTTCTCTCTTCTTTTTTAAATATTTTCTTATTTTATCCCCTTATTCTCTTTTCTTATTCTGTTTCTCCTCCCTTATCTTCATTTACATTGGCAGGTTTTGGATTATAGCATTTGCAAGGGCGTTCTCTATATTTAAAATTTACCAATAGATCAATTAAATAATCTGAACAATGAATACACTGAAAATGTATATCAAGCACGGCTGTAAGTCTGTAATCCACAAATGAATGTATAACGTCAATATTTTGAAGCCTTTTCTTATATATATTTATATATATATATAAGAAGGAAGTATAATGATACAACGTGATCGTGAAAACCTAAGTACTGAAGATGAACATATCAAAAAGCATACGTCTAGCCACTGTAATTACTACATACATGCTTGGTATAAACAATAATAATAATAATAATAATAATAATAATAATAATAATAATAATAATAATAATAATAATAATAATAATAATAATAATGAAACTCTGCGGAATGTGGGTGCTAGAGAGAGGCAACGCGTGGTATGACCAGAAACCGAAGTGCGTGGCATATTCGAAGACTAGCAAAATCCTCTGGGATTTTCCAATCCAAACAGATTAGGTGCTAGAGCATACCGGGCCGCGCGTTGTTGTGGTAGACAAGGTGAATAACATATGCTGTGTAGTTAAGGTTGCATGCCCATTTGACCCACGAATATTCAAGAAGAAAGGCGGAAAGAGAGAGAAATACAACCCTCTTGAGTACGGCTGTGGAAAATGAAGATGGTGAAAATAGTGCCAATTATTGTTGGATCCTCGGGAACAGTATCAGAACGCATCAATAGGAATATAAAGGAAATTGAATAGAGTGTCAAGTTGAACTGTTGCAAAAGGACGAAAAATATCATAATATAACCAGACAACAATGGAACCATTAAAGTGATTTATGATTGCACGGATATAAAGTTCTGAAAAAAAACTGATATCAAAACTTCGTTTGTTATGATAGATACACTATGGAGAAAATATATACCACGTTTATATAAAAAAAATTCAACTGATAAAGAAGTGTATTATGTTACGAATTTTAATTGCAAAATGAGTAATTCCAAAGGGTCTGCAAAAGTATATGGCAATAAATTAATCAATGAGGCTTGGAAAATTTAAGTATCTAACGTGTGTACAGATCCTCAGCGAACTGTTTAAATTTCTGATACATTGCATTGGTTCTCGCCTGAGAGACATTTTAAATGTCTTTCTAGAAAACTTGCTGATAGCTTTTGTAAGACGAATTCACAGCTCTCTGAGTGATTAATGTCAGATGCTCAACCCTCGCATAACAAAAATACCTATATTTATTTCTATGATGACGTGCCTAGGAAATAAGCTACACTTTATAAATGAATGGAGGCCAAAATTGAATGCATTATGGTTGGATTTGTAGCAATCTTTCTCATAATAATATTATACATAATATCAACGCTAACACGGTTCCTTGAACATTTTCATAGAGTTAAAACTATGTGGGAATGAAAGATATTATTTTTGTCTTACTGTGTACTTTTAAATTATGTAAACACATTTAGCTGCGTTTCAAATCTGTATTGTCAATGTATGATATGACATATGTAGATATCTTGGACAGTTTTCATTATATATGTGCGCCCGCATAAAATTTTGTTATATATGCGTTTTATTTGTACCTTGGAATATTTCCTCTACAAAATAAAAGTTTATTTGGACCACATATTGTGATGAGAAGGGACGACGTTATGCCCATGCTGCAGAGTGAGCACCGCTTATGGAAGCAAATAACATGCAAAGTACTTTCGACGTTTTCAAGAATTGATTCACTAGGCTTCTGTTCTCCCAATAATATTACAGAAACTTATTACATAAGATATCATGCAACTCGATATCATAAATTTACGAGTCTGACGTCTTCGCTATATAGTCATAATACCCAAAGGAGGCAATGTTACACAGTTTCCGTTATTGTAGATCTTGTTGAATATGGTGCTTAACCTAAAGTAAGCTATATTGAACGAGACCTATGACCTTATATTTTCCTGCCATGAGCCTGATTCTTTTTTGTCCTAAAGTATGAACTACATTATCCAAAATGCTCTGCATTTTCAACAGAAACCACCAGCTATATTTTGATAGAGATTCTGCTACTCTTTCTTGCAAGTCGATTAACCATGTTATTACTGTGCATTTAATTCGTAATGTGCTCAATACTGCAATGGAATTCAGTAAAAAGATATGATATTAAGATAGAAGATGCATCGAAATCTATTGAGATCGATAGTTTTCAACACATCACTGGAGAATAAATACAATAGCTAGACGTTAGCTCATGAGAACATTACAGAAATCAGAAGCTTTCAGATGTGAGATTGGGTTTTCTCCAGTTCCATTTAGTTTCTCTTACTTCTGGGAGTTGATACAATAAAATTGGTGCAACTCACTGAGATAATTAGCTAATTCGCTGACAGATATATGGGACATATAGTTACAGCTTTCGCATTTTCATTCAGTCGTTTCATAAAATGGAGGTTACTCTGTATTACTGAAATTTGTCTGACACTAATTAAGTGTCCGATCAGCAAGACAATAATAAAGAACTATAGAACTGCACCACTGCAATAGAAATATCTTTAAGAAGATCAAGGATACGAAACGTAAAAGAACGAAACGAAATAAAATACACTTCTTTGGTGAAATGTATCTAATGCCCAGCAATGAAATATAAAAATGTGTCATTCGGTTTCAATTCTCACATGCAGTGGAATATTGTTACTGTAAAATACTGAAACTTCTCTGTGGAATTACGACCGGCATATACAGTATAACCAGTGAGAATGACACTGGAAAACTAATTTGCTTGGATATAGACGTCCATGTGACTACATCAATATTGAACAGATAGATGTCAAATACCCGAGTTTCTGATTAATACAGAGGATATCTTATTTCATTCTATGATTGCATGAATTCAGAAATCACTCTTCTCTTGTATATTGACTTCTGGAGGATAAATCTGAAACTTGGGAAACACCAGAGTTCAATGAGCGTCCGATGGTATGTTGCAAATTTCCATAAAGAAATTCAATACCAACTGCATGCACGTTCTAAGACTTGCCTTTTGTCTAGAGCGCCAAAAGACATTGTGAATTTTGCTGAACGTCTTAAAGCCGATGACATAAATTAGTAGACCTCGGGACCGTGTGGTTGGGAAACAAATTTCTTAGGCACAATTTTGAAGGGAGTGGAGCAGACGATTTCATCGACACCAGTGTTCAACTACTAATTTCATCCAACTCTGAAAGAGTAAAAAGCAAAGACGAAATCGACGAAATTTGAACTCGGAACGTAACGACAGCAGAAATGCAGCTCGATGTCATAATAATAATTACAACCCATTTATTTGACAGAAATTCGCAGAACGGGAAGTATTAAGCTGATAAGTTAGTAGCTCGCTTGTGGCGATACTGGTGGTCACTGAGAGCAGGGAGATTCAAATTGACGTATAATATCACTAACATTGACCAGTAACAAAGCGGCGAGCTGGCAGAAACGGTAACACGCCGGGCAAAAATGCTTAAGAGTATTACGTCTGTCTACGTTCTGGGTTCAAATTCATCTTTTCAGGGTCGATAAATTAAGTACGAGTTGCGTACTGGAGTCGGTCTAATCGACTGGCCCACTCCCACAAAATTTCTACTCTTGTGCCTAGAGTAGAAAAGCATATTGACTAGTAATATCAGTGAAATGTTCTATAGTCCACAGGATACCATCTTAAGAAATAATGTGGGATACAATTTAAATACTAAAATAATTTTGAATGCGTTGTAGAAGATGATAGGATCGGTGTATCAGGAACATTTTGATCAAAGGTTTAATAAATAAAGTTTTAAATGATGCTGAATGACAGACGTTACTCTGAAAAATAAATCAGGATGACAAAATAGAATGTCATTTATACGATATAGAGATTCAACACGATATATTACCGATTGTTGAGCTTGCTTTATTTGACCTTGATCCTTTTATTTCTATCTGGCGTAGACCAAAATAGCTGTGGAGCAGTGGTAGTTGAAGTCCTTTAGAATATTTGGTTGTTTCTTTCTGCGTTCTGACAC
>NC_068988.1:33824669-33828618 GCF_001194135.2 Octopus bimaculoides
GTTTCAGTCACTTGATTGCAACCATGTTGGAGCACCACCTTAAGGTGTTTTAGTCGAACACATCGAAGCAAGGATTTTTTCTTTGTAAAATCTTTATTTTATCGGTTATTTTACAGAACCGCTATGTTATGGAGACAAAAACACACCAGCATCGGTTATCAAGTGATGGCGTGGGGACAAATAAATACACATGAATATATACATATACTAGCCTAAGTACCCGACATTGCCCGGAAGTTTAAAGAATGTTAAACGAAATAAATAGATTTATTCTGAGAGTATATTTTCAGAAAGATTCTATCAGATGACGTGAGTAAAAGCAAAATTATTAAAACAAATCCTGAAATCAATTTAATTTTGTCGAACTTCTAAATATACAATACTTACAGTGTACAAAGAAAAAAGTTTGGACTTCCAACTTACGAACATCCTACATATAATTGTCCATAAAAGTAAGGAGAAGCAAGGTTAAGTCCAACAACATTGAGCGATTGTGCATGAGATTTGTTTATGGACATAGCAAAATGTTATTCCACGCGAAACTGGTGCCGTTTAAATTCATAGCGGAGGTCAGATGGGATTAATAGGATCCATAGAATGAAGACATCATCACCCTTATATTTCTCAAGAGAAATTAATTCTGGCGGTAAGAGCTAAACATCTTGTTTCATTATTACAATCAAAAAGCGTTTATCTTCAAAGAATAAAAAGGTGGGGTTGTAGACGTATGACGGAGAATTATTCAATATCGTATTTGCTTCTATCAGAATCGTTTAGCTTTAAAGCGAAAAAACAAAACCAACGTATACGACTGGTATGTAAAACATATTCCTGCTTTTGACAAAAAGTAAAAAATTTAGTGACACCCCCTAGAACCTTCCCTGAGTAATGAAAAACCTTCATGCCAAATTTTATACAGATTGATCCAGCAGTTTGTCCGTGCATAGAAGAAACACACGCAGATGGTGAATCTTATTGATACCGTGCTTACGTAGAGCAGGTAGAAAAAGTGTTATACCACTCCAACAATGGATAAATAAATGTAGCTCCTTATTATCTATTTCAACTTTGCATGGCATAGAAGAGATGAGTGAAGTGGGGAACACATAAATCTGCGTTACTCCTTGACAGAACAATAGGCCATATGGTTAGAAGGAAATTGTAGATTCGATTTCGAATTTGAGGTCGGCGTATATATAAGTGTGCATATATTAAGATTAAGTTTTATCAATTGATGATCAGCAGAATAGAAAGTAATTAGTAAAGAGAAAATGTAACCTTGAATAATGACAATACCAATTTGAATCAATAAAATAATTGATGTTGTAATAATAGAAGTGTTAATTAATGAAAATGATAGAAAATCACCAATTAAAGTTGAAATAAAATGACCGGCTCTAATGTTAGCTGGAATTACAGGTTACAGGCTGGACTCTAATTCTCATAATTTCAATTAAAGGTAAGAAGGGAATTAAAATTGAAGGAGTACCTAAAGGTAATAGAGATGCAAGCGATGAATATCTATTATTATGGTAGGAAGATGAAATTAATCTAAATGATAAAGGGAAAGAAAGAGAAAAAGATATAGCCAAATGGCTAGTAGTTCTAAAAACATGGAATTAAACCTAGAAGATTAAAATTGATGATTATTAAGAATAATGATGAAATAATAAATATCCAAGTAGAAATAGTCACATCTGATTTAAATATGAAATATCGAGTGTAGTCTATCTAATTTTATTAGCTTCATTCCACAAATAATTATTTGAATAACTCATGTTGATATACTCTTTTACTTGTTTCAATCATTTGACTGTGGCCATACTGGAGCACCACCTTTAGTCGAAGAAATCGACCCCAGGACTTATTCTTTGTAAGCGAAGTACTTATTCTATCGGGTTCTTTTGCCGAACCGCTAGGTTACGGGGACGTAAACACACCAGCATCTGTTGTCAAGCGATGTTGGGGGAGAGACACAGACACACAAACATACACACAAACACACACACAAACACACACACACACACACACACATGCATATATATATATATATATATATATATATATATATATATATATATATATATATATATACGACGGGCTTCTTTCAGTTTCCGTCTACCAAATCCACTAAGAAGGCTTTGCTCGGCCGGAGGCTAGAGTAGAAAACACTTGCCCAAGGTGCCGAGCAATGGGACGGAACCCAGAACCATGTAGTTAGTAAGCAAGCTACTTACCACACAGTCACTCCTATCTAACTTATTTATAAAATTTATCGTATAAATTGCAAGATATTCTACAGCGTATGAGTATGCGTCCGTATGAAGACGTTTCATTATTTAGAAACCTTACTGTTTCTTTTTCTCTAAATCTCTTGTCACATTATCGCAATTAAAAAATGTTTCACAATCGTTTACCTTTAAAGCCAAAAGAACGAACCGTCGTAATTTTCAGACAGCCTACCTATTTCTGTCAAATTTAAGAAGTATATTAGTTTCTATATGCTTTCTGTGCGAATGTCTTTTTTTTTTCTATGATAGTGAATACACATAAGTCTTAAATTGTACTCTGACAGATAATTTTGGAATATTCGGCACTGGATTGTATGTAACCAAGTTGGTCATTAATAAGATATCCTATTTTACGATAATGCAAGTGAACTCTTCATCTCAATTTCACTTCCATCAATTGCCAGTAACATCTTCATGATTTATAACAATAAGTTGAAATGCGTTATTTATGAATAACGATTGTCTACAAACAAAATATCTTACTAGAATTTGATTTGAATTCAAACATCTAGTAATTATAATAATTCCATTTACATATAAAGAAAGAAAAGATACTACCCGACGTGACGTGAACTCGGAATGTAAGGAATTTCCCTATGGATACTCGTGTATATCTGTTTATAAAACAGATACCCTTTAAGTTACATCCTACGACATAACAAATGAATAATCAGCAGTTTGCCTATTGGGCAGTTGGGATGGTCACGGCAGGAATTATTTTGATTATAAATCTGTTTAATACAGGTTTACCTTCGGGTAAATACACTTCAAACTAACTTTATTCTATTGAAATATATTCAAACAAAGAAAGGGAATGGTACTTGCTAATGTAGTATTGATCTTATATTTGCACTTAAAGTTCAAGCAGAGCACAGTTAGGTTTAATCAACATTAAAAACTTCCTGAATTTACACCGGTCCGACATCACAATACCGAAATAACTGGAGAATAGTTATAGATGCATACAATCTCATTTCTTTCTTAAATATATTATTCAATAAGAAAAAAAATTATAGGATCATGAAAGATCTTCCACCACAGTACTTCATCTTTCTTAACCAATTATACCTCCAACAAAGAACAATGGATGCCACATCTAAAAATTATATGCTTATTTAAATAACTTAATTGCGTAAAAAGAAGTAGAAAAATAGGCTTACTTATTAAACATAGATCATGTGGTGATATATAAGAATATATTGAAACCTGCTAAATATAAATTTCAATTATTTAACAGTTATACTTTTCGTTTTACAGAGGTTTAATGCGTTTCTCACAATTTCTAACATTTTGCTGAGGTTTGCATGTTTTGTAAAATGCATTGGATGTCTCTTTTGCATTCGCTACTGTATTTTTGTATCGACATTAGTCTGTCTTTTTACGCTGTCAGTTTGCCTGTATCTATAAATCTATGTATGATTATATATTTATCATTTCCATTTAAATATATACGCATATATTTTTTAAAATATATATACCGCTTTTGACACACATTTTATGTCACCATCTCGACAGAGTACAGAATGACATACATGTATTTATTCACAAATTTCAATTCTTTAACAGTTATACTTCTTTTTTACAGACGTTTAATGCGTTTCACACAATTTCTAACATTGAGCTTTGGCTTGCATGTCTGAGTAGGATTCTATGTATTT
>NC_068988.1:33829155-33846134 GCF_001194135.2 Octopus bimaculoides
AAAGAAGCCCATCGTATATATGTATATGTGTGTGTGTGCGTGTGTGTGTGTGTGTGTTTGTGTGTGTGCGTATGTGTCTGTGTTTGCCCCCCTCCAACATCGCTTGACAACCGATAGAATAAGGACTGTGGTTACAAAGAATAAGTCATGGGGTCGATAGGCTCGACTAAAAGGCGGTGTTCTAGCATGGCCACAGTCAAATAACTGAAAGAAGTTAAAGAGTAAAAGAGTAACTAAATGTGGCAGTCCCATAGAGGACGATACTACTGCTGTTTTTAGCTCCAGGAGGATATCTCTTCCAGCTGGCTAACGACACACTCGCTCAAAGATTTAATGTTGCCTATATATATATATATATAGATAGATAGATAGATAGATAGGGAGATATAGATGTGTGTGTGTGTGTGTGCGTGCGTGTGTGTGCGCGTGCGCGTGTGTGTGTGTACGTATATATATGTACAAGCATTGATACATATATGTATATGTGTGAGTGAGTCTTCCAGTATTTCAATATGATATATATCTATGTACGTGTATAAAGAATTTTGTTCGGAGACTACTAAAGCGGAAACAAATATTCCAGAGCACTAGAGGGTTTCCTTTCCGTTCATTTGTTAATTTATTGAGCTGTGGAATGCATTTTTGTTTCTTAGCTAACAAAATTAATTATTAGCATGAGGTTGAATTGTATTGTGAACGTCTTTCATTCACTAACACTTCTGTTTGTTTCCTTTCACGTTCAGCAACTATGATGTTATAGCTAGATCCCAACGGAGAATTGTTACCGAAAGATAAAAGTGAAATTTTAACATATTATAGAAACTATGATCATTAAAATAATATTTGTGTTTGTAATTTTATAATCATATTTATCACAATTATTATTACTGATCATGTTGCTCTGGTTATCTCAATTTTCTTTTATAATATCATTCCAAGAAGACGAACTCATTTTCCTTAGTGCTAAATGGTATAGTGGGATACTAGCGCTGCCCTACATGGCATTAATGTACGTGTCAAACTTATGAAACTTATACAATCTCTTTTATATTCAGTTTTATTGAACAAGTTTTGTTTTCTTTATTTCCGTTATCGCTTAACTAATGTTTTTGCTTCCCATCTGATTAAAACTCCCCATTCCGCGCAGTTCTGTCAAATAAGTGGGTTTGGATTATTATTGCAGTGAGCCGGGAGAAACGGTAGCACACTGGACAAAACGCTTTGCTGCATTTCTTCCGTCTTTACGTTCTGAGTTCAAATTCTGCCGAGGTCGACTTTGTTTTAAACACTTTCAGAATCGGATGAAATAAGTAGTAGTTGAACACTGGGTCGATGAAATCCTCTGCTCCTCTCTCTTCAAAATTGTGCCTAAGACATTTGCTTCACAACCACATGGTTCCAGTTTCAGTTCCACTGCGTGACATCCTGCAAATAACTTCTAGTATAATCTCAGGCAGAACAAAGGCTTGCCAGTGGTTTTGGTAGATGGAAACTGAAAGAAGCCCGTCATATATGCGTGTGTGTGTCTTTGTGTATATGTTTGTCCACCACCACCGCTTGACAGCCGGTATTGGTGTGTTTATATCTTCGTAACCTACCAGTTAGACAAAAGAGATTGATAGAATAATTGTCAGCTTTAAAGAAAATTCTTGGGTCGCTCCATTCGACTAAATTTTCTTCAAAGTGATGCCCCATTATTGCCACAATCTACTGAGTGAAGCAAATAAAAGATAGCAGAAAGAATTATTATTATTATTATTATTATTATTATTATTATTATTATTATTGGTGTTATTATTATTTCATTTACCTACAACATATTAGATTTTGGAAAAAATTCCTAACGTCGTCCTACAACAAGTAAACTTAGATGCAAAGAACCCTCCTAAGTATCCTAGCTGTCCTTAATAACGGAGTTTTCTGGAGCTGCACTAAACTAGGCATTTTCTCTAATTCCTCTATTCATATGTTCATGTCTTTATGGATAGTTCCTTATGTACCTTTAACTTCACTTTTCGGTTTCACTATCTCCTACCGTTAAAATAGCGACTAATTTCATACGCTTATTTTTATAGTTTGTTCAATATAAGAATCAGCAGAGCAACAAATTAAATGCCTTGAGTGTTCACGTTGTGATTGCGATTCCCACTAGGGCCAACAAAGCTCTTCAACAGACCGAGTTCGATAAAATAGGGCACAAGTTACGTATTGTTGCGGGCAACATTTATTATTCCCTTCGCTTGAACTATCTGGCCTTGAACCTGAATCAGAAACAATAGCAACTTCTATTATCGTGATCTCAAGAAACACTCCGGTCAGTGCCGAATGTTACGAAGATCTGTGTGATATTTCCGAGAAAGAATAAATTTAGATGAGGTACAATACTTATAATTGAAGATATTTTGATGTTTCAAATAGAATATTAGCAGAGCATCGTACTATCAGGGTTCGGATTTTAGAACACTTCACGAAAATACTTTCTATCGTATTTAAATATTCCGTTAGACATTTATTTATTGGTTTCGTGCGACAAAACATGAAGCAAACGTGGCTAAAGCGTTCTTCAGTGAAATGGGGTTCTTAGCGAGAGAAGTTTAAGAGACAGTTGTAGAAGAAGTATAAAAATGAATGCGGTAGGAGAGGAAAATAAGAAATGAAAAAAGTGCTGTTAGAAAATCTTCAAAATTTACAATGTATTAGTGAGTGCATAACAGTTACACCCACCAAAAACACACAAGTGTACACGTGGCACGCGCACGACTATTAACACACACACGCAAGCGTGCACATATATAAAATATGTGTGTTTGTTCTTGTTTGTCTATGTGTTTGCGTGTGTGTGTAGATACACATATTTTTACAAATGCATATATGCACATATACATACATATATATGTATGTATATTTACATGTTTATATATATATATATATATATATATATTTACAAATGTATACACACACACATATGGATGACTGTACAATGTGTGTGTGTGTTTATGTACATGCGCGTATGTGTGTGTAAGTGTGTTTGATGTCAGAATGACATATAGGTATTCGAGAAAACCTCCTTGAACGAGACGTATATGTCAACTGTAATACGACACTTCTTCGACTCTCTCTACTTTTCCATTACGCACTTCACGCTGTCAGCCCACGACATACATCAGCGTTTATATGTATTTTGTTTTCTACAGAACATTTTTCCTTGTATCTTTTATCTTTTTTTTTTATAGGTTAAGTGATTATTTTCTCCTTGTAATGTTCTTGGCCCCACTCAAGCTCATAGACAAATACACCGAGTTTTAAAGTAAAAATTCTACACGGTTAAATAGGTTTGGAACCAAATATTTTTGCATTTTATTATCATACACTTTATATATTGATGGTTGTTCATTTTCTAATATTCATGCATCAATATATTTATACTCAATATTACTACAATTTTAGGAATTGTAATGAGATGGCAAAATTGTTAGCACGCTGTGTAAGTTGCTTAGCTGCATTTCGTCCGTCTCTACTTTCTATTCCGCCCAGGTTGACGTTGCTTTCAACCTTTCTGATTCGATCAAATAAGTACCAGTTGAGCACTGGAGTCGATGTAATCGATTTACTCCTCCCTGGAATTGGTGGATATGTTCCAAAATTTAAAAATAATATTACTATTATTCTTAAGGCAAGAAGCTGGCAGAATCGTTAGCACACCGGAAAAATACTTAGCAGCATTCCGTCCGTCCTTACGTTTTAAGTTCAAATTCCATCCAGGTCGAATTTGCCTTTCATTACTCTGGGTTTGACAAAATATGTATCAATTAAGTACTGAGGTTGATATTGGTGTTTTTATAAGGCATAATAGCATGAGAATGTGTATGACCTCTTAAAGAACTGAAACCGACGTACACGTGTAACATCCCAAGCATATTTGATTATAAATAATACATGTAAATTTATCCATGAAAACTCAGAGTATGAACTGCTTGTGATAATATCGATTTCAAATGTTGGCACAAGGCCAGTGATTCCGGGAGCGGTAGATAAGTATATTACATCGCCCCAGTTCGACGCCGAATTGATAAACTGCAAAATCGGCCATGGCGGAATTTGATCTCAGAACTAAAGACGGGCGGAATGCATTGGAGATTTTGCTCGGCACACTAACGATTTGGTTAGTTCGCCACCTTATCACGCCTACATATTAATCAGGAAAATATAAACGTTTCTTTTTTTATTTCAGAAAACTAAATTTTCGGTGGAAACTCTTCAACAGCGAAAGATTTCACCGAAGACGACAACACCACAATTACCAATATAGAGTGGGGTTCGTTAATTTAGTAACATAATTCATCCAGTGACATAGGTGTCTCTAAATAAATTGTATGCCACAAGGAACTCTCTAAAATACGATACACAATTACATAACAAGAAGAGTATATTTCAGTTCCAAAAACGACAGTGACACACAGGATATAAATTCAGAACAAGGAAATTAAAATATGAAAATAATTGAGAATGAAGTTCATAAAACAACTTAAATGTAGCATCATTGAAAACCAGAATTACCAGCACCAGTTGCTCTCAGCGAGACCATAGCTCACTGCAGGCCGATGAAACATATAACGTGACAATAAATCGTTTTCAAAAATAACCTTCAGCATTAACGCAACGAGGTTGTGAACAGCCTTGTATAAACTCTGATTAATATTCAAAATCCGGTTTATATTCAAAGACATTCCAACCCTAACCATGTCATTTCAGTTTAGTGTATCCAAGAATACGTTATGCATTATATCCTTCTTTATAAACATAGTTGCAATAGCTGACGGCATTTTGGTTGATTTTTCTCGAAGAAACACGTAGAGGATACCTAATTGAGTCCTTGAATGAACTTATGTAACAATGGTACGTAGAAGAAAATGTTTATGTTAGCAACGCCGAGAGCATCCGTTATCGTCTACTCCCTGACATTAGATATTTCCCCACCGCGACTTCCTCTCGTCTCGGCATTTATGCTTTTTACCGGTTATTATTTTGTAATGTATCATTTGTGTAGAGTATTTGTTATGTTATGAGTTATATCTCAGTTACGTTCTTTACATTACAATGTAACCATATCTTATATCTGGCGCTGCTACTTGTTAACGATAATAATGATAATTTTACTGTATAAATGAGTCTTTTGAAATGTTTTGACTGTCAGGATATTCATTTCTCATTTATATTCACCTGCATTTGACTTACACTTATACATTCATTAGCAGAACATAGAGTTCTCAAGTTCCTCTTTTGACTCTCCTCTATGAAATTCGAAATTATTTACTTCCCTTCAAAATATATTTCATTTCACTGCCAATATTTCGTAATGTTCCCATCCGAATGACATGTTAATGTCTCTTCTTAAATGTTTAACGATGCTAATGATAGTTAACAATTCTAAGGATAATCATAAATTGAAGGAAATTTGCAGCACATCACTTTAGTTCATCAATGAAGTTGAGATTGTTGACGAGCTTCATCCTACTTATCTAAATTACATTTATCATTAGCGAACTCAAATGCAACATAGAAGACAGTGTTAACCTATCAATTTGGAATATCATTTTAGATATCCCTGTGAGATTTAAACTTATTTATGGCATACCTAAATATTGTGCGTATTGCCTTACACATTTTCTTTTCATTTTAAAGAAGTGCATCATATTAGGAACAAACCTGTGTACTCTGTATTTTTGATGAACCAGCCACGAGAGACTTATTAAAGTACATTTCAGTTGGGCTTTCTGACTTCCATCACAACACTAAATCACGGTGGGGGAGACGGTCACCATCTTAATTTCAAATATAAACTATATGTCTACGAGAACATTTTCAAGTTTTTATTCTTTTTTTAAAGGTGTGTAGGATTCCTAGTGGATTGACCTACTAGTTTTAACAGGCAGAGAAACGTCATAGATGCACATATGCAAGCCCATCTTAATGGCAAATGTGAGCAAAGCTCATAATGTCTCCAAAAGTAAAACTTCAAGTAGACTACGATCAAAGAAGGAATGCTGAACGTAAACAAGGGAAGATTGAAAACATGTCACTCCCCAGAATAATTAGTTGCGAAGTATTTAAAGCAACCTTAATCCAATAAAACAAGATCAGTCATAACAATTACTTAGACTCCAAGACTATTTTATAAAATACGCGTTACGTTTAAAAATTATCTGAATTTACTTATTCTGTCAAAGCTAATGTTATGTGGGCAAAATCCACTCTGTAGGAGATGCCGCCGCACTTCCTGCGCATGTATGTTCATTTTAGCAGGATTTTCGTCTGATTCTCGTTTTAATTGAAGATGACCCAGCGCGTCAAGCAGAAACATATTGCATGATGATATTCTGGCTCAAACCACCCAGAAGATTCTGCAGGCCTTAGGCGATGTCTCCATCGGGAAATCTCAAATAAAGGAGTGGTAGAACCTCTGCAAAAATTGGCAGTGGAGAGTATGACACGCCGAGGCAAACAACCATCCACAAGTGAAAACGAGGGACTAACGGAAAAGGTTTGGCGAAAAGTCATGGAAGACCATCGTATAACACTTCAGGAAAATACTCGCGACTAAAGACATGACCAGTGCATTCCATTTTAACAGAATTTGTGCATACAGTAAGTGTCGGCTTAACATTTATGTCCGATACTTTTTGAACGTACAGCATAATCTAAGCTTTCCTAGTAAAGAACAACAAAGCACTTGCTCGCATCCTACTCTCTCGGCAAAGAATTGCGGGACTTCTGGCTCTTCTATAAACTGAAACCCACGCTGAAAAGGAAGAGATTTCGATCGCGAGAGGAAATGATGAGAAAAGCAAAGGCGGAGCTTCATAACACTAAAGAGAAGTCGTTGCAGAAGTTTTATCAGCAGTGGCAGAGAAGTGTACGGACTCCCAAGGTAAATAGTTTGAAGGTGATTAAATAAAATATGTGAAATGTGCAATATTGATTTTGTTATGCCCTAAAATCGGATACATTTTAACGCACCTCGTATGTTTACAAGTTATTTACTCCAACAGAATGACTGTATGGGACTAATAATGTGTTGTTCGGAGTTTGGGTGTTATGGCTTGAATTTTTAGTACAGTTATATCCGTCGGTATTATTGACCTATTTAGCAACAAAACTTCGTTAATGACTGTTGTTAGCCAAAGTTAACGTGCAGCAGTGATTTTCTAAATGTCATGAATCTGGAGATGTTAAAACTAAATAACGGTTGTATCACCATGGAGCGAGTGCATGTGAGCAAATGGTCAAGTCCCTTGACAGAGACAAGTGAATTGGCTCTTCTTGTCTGCCAGATGGCGCTAATGTGTGGCAAACCATAAATTGAGAGGTTGGCAAACAACTTCTGTCAGCCAATCAGTGAATGTGCAGAAGACTTCGACGATACGACAGTCAGCAAACAGATATCTGTGACTGTCAGCGAACAGAGCTGCCATTCCATTTTCGTTACACACTTAGCACTCTAGACTTCTAATCTACTTGTCCAATTGTAAACTTTCCTCTGAATCCTATACATATGCGCTCACTTCGTTCAACACTTGTCAACACTCCCAAATAAATTACTATGCTTTAAAAACAAAACAGACCTTCTGACAATCATTACAGCACATACTAATTTCCACGTAATACGTAATATTGGAACATTGTTACATTTGAACACGTGACAACCTACTTAGCTACAAATGTTTAAAATTATTAAATACATGACAACTATAAAACCGTGATACTAGGGAACCATTTCACTACTTCTGTTACAATTGGTGAAACTCGATGTGGGAAAATTTCAACTAAAATTATTCCGCGAACAATAAAAAAGAATATACCATCAACACGGTCGGATATGTGGAATTCCTTTTTTATTTAGACTACAGGCATAAATTCGTCATCAATTCTTTACAATATGGCGAGTCGTCTTCTTCGTTGGAGCACATACAGGCAATCGAGCCGGGGCTCATTCTAACTCGTTTTCCTGCCCATCGGTTTTCATAATAACCTCATGGGAGAACTGCCAATTTGAATTTTCTGGACTCTTTAGTTCAAAACCTATATTGTGAAGATGAATCCTTCACAACTGCCAATGTTTTCATGTGACATCCGTGTGGCATTTGAGCAAGTGGGACCCTGCTTTGGAGCAAATTGCATGAAATCCCAGCTGCAAGAGTTGCATCTTTTTTTGAACGTCATTCCTGCTGTGTTGACTCCTCAAGTCAAGGATCTTAGTACCGACACTCCAGCTAACACATCTTACGATTCTATGAAGGCTTAAATTCTGCATTGTACATCCCTCTCAGCTGAGAGGCGCTTGAAGACGCTTGTGAGTGAGGAGCAGCTTGGTGACAGAACGCCATTTCATTTTCTACTTTGCATTAGAGGGCTCACCGAAGAGGTATCTGAAGGCTCTTCTTTAATAAAACAGATTTTGTTTTCTCATCTGACTGCTAAAGTTCAGGCTATCCTAGCTAACATGGTGGAGGTTAAGTCGGTCGGCCAGTTAGCCTCAGCAGCAGATAAGATTCTAGAATACACTAACAAGACCGTGGCTAACATTGCTACTGTTTCTTCCTCTTCTACTTCTGCGACAGTAGCAGGTTCACCTCTGTAACAGGCAGGATTCGGCTCAGACAGCGACACTTCAGGCCATCCTGGACGTAACCAGGCAACTTAAAAAATTATGTGCTAGTCAGAGCTCTCCACGTCGGGGGCAGTTCAGTCGGTCATCTTCGCTGAGACGACGTCCTTCTCTGGCCCATTCTTCTCGTTCAAGGTACTGTCAGTACCATTACCGCTTTGGACAGGCCGCGCGGAATAGTAATCCTACTTGTTCCTTTCAGAGAAAACCCGTGCAGGGTAACTGAGCACCCCTCCCCCGTACATTCCATTAATCGTGCATTTTTCATCACGGATTTGGCTTCACGGGAACATTGTTTGATTGACACAAGAGCCGGTTGTAGCATTTGGCCGCTAAAACTTTCAAGGACAAACCGCTACGTCCGTCAATTAGTCTGCACTCTTGTCATTGAATCTGAATCTTCGCAGAAACTTTGCAGGGATTTTCGTCGTCGCGGATCTACCATATCCAACACGACTGGGCACTGATTTCTTGCACTACGTTAATCTCTTGGTGGATATGCGTGCAGGTCGATTGTTAGACAAAACTACGGAATTCCAGCATATGCTGTAGTTAGGAATTATAATACTTTCTACCAGCCCGTGGGCTAGTCCCTAATATTTGATTCCAAAAAACTCTGGAGATTGGCGTCCTACTGGAGGTTTTCGAAAACTAAATTCCATTACTGCTCCGAATCGATTTCGAATTTTGCACAAACAAGATTTCGCTTCTTCGCTCCACGTACCATCTTCTCAAAATTGGACCTGATGAAAGCTTACCACTAAATTTCAGTATACCCAGTGGATATATCGAGGACTGCTGTTACCAGGCCTTTTTGAGTGGATTATCAAATGCAGCTAGCACAAAATGCAACTACGAAATGCAGCTAGTGTTTGTTTTATGGATGAGGCCGTCCGTGATCTAGACTTCGTATATGCTTATATTGACGACATCCTTGTCGCGAGGTCTTTCCCGGAGGAACATGTAACTTACCTGCTCCTGTTCTTCGAGCGTTTTAAGAAATGCCAAGTTCGCATCAACCCTGCGAGGTGTGCTTTTGGTGCTTCATCACTCGTCTTTTTGGACCACGTCATCAATGTTGTGCTTTTTTCACTTTTGCTTTTTGCGTTTTTGCTTTGCATGTTTTCCCTCTTTCTTTGTTCAACATGTTTTTCAAAAATTGTGAATGTTGTTCTATCTCGATTTTGCTGCATTGCCTATCTGCTGCATTGTATTCCAGTTTGTGGAGGACTAATGCAGCAAGTACATACCAGCAAATGTTCACGTCTCTTGATAGAGATAAGTGAGTTGGCTCTTTTTGTTTGCCAGAGAGCGCTAAGTGTGACAAGTCATAAATTGAGAGGTGGACAAACAATTTCAGTCAGCCAGTCAGTCAGTCTGCAGAATACTTCGACGCTACGACCGTCAGCAAACAAATCTCCGTTACTGTCACCGAACAGAGATGCCTGTTCGTTTTCGTTATATCCTTAGCCCTCTAAACTACTAATCTACACAAACAATTGAGAGTTTTTATGGTTTCCTTCTGACTCATACATATATGCGTTCACTTTGTTCAGTATTTGTCAACACTCGCAAAAAAATGATGCTTTAAAAACAAAACAGAACTTCTGACCTTTATTTCTACGCATACTAATGTCAACGCTCTATTGGAACATTGTTACATTTGAACATACGACAACCTACTTTGCTTAGATTATTTAAAATTATTAAATAAGTGACAACTCGAAAACTGTGATACTGGTGAACCAGTTCACTACTTTTGCGAGCCTATATATTTTTTTGTGATTCTGAGTGTGGGTCTGGTTTTGCGAGCCTATGCATATTTTGTGATTTGCCCGTCTTCCAAACACAACTCCTTATTTTTTTCTTTTAAAATAATTCTATTAGTTAGTACTAGTTCTAGTACATATTTTTCAAGAGGAGTTCAGAATAAAAATCGAATACGATACCTTACACTATATGGATAAAAAAACTCTTCTGTCATGAATGACGATGGCATTTCACCCTGAAATCACCCCCCTGCCGACCCCCAAACCTATGCGAGATTGTTTATAGAAGAGCATCAGTCACCTATACATACCAGCCTTCCTTCTCCACAAATATTATTCAAGAGAAAGGCCAAAGGTGAAACAGCTGGCACCAGTGACCTCGCAATTAATTTCTACAGCTCCGTAAACTAGAGTAACGTGAAATAAAGGGTTTTGCTCAGGAACACAACACAACACAACACAACACAACGCACAGACCCGGTTCAGGAATCGAACTCACTACTGCATGATTGTGAACCCGGAGCTATAACCACTGACCCCATGTGCCTTACACAATATAAGAATGCGTATTCGGATAAAATATGATTTTTAGAAATATCAAACAGTTCATTATAATTTCTGAAAATATTTACATAAGTCCACACAAGCATTTCCTTATCATTTATCGTCGGATGTCTTGATTCTGAATGTATTCAAAAGACCAGTTAAAATTCCAGTCCAGAAACTTTATTCCTCTACTATAATCACTAACCATTGTTTCTCCAATAAACCATGGCCTCATCTAGAATTAGAAAGACTTGTTATATCATTAATAACATTATATCCGGGAGGTTTTGTGGGTATTTTTTTTTATTTTGGCATTGTATGTTTTTATTTTATTTCTAATGAATCCAAACTGAAGCAATAATTAACTACATAAATAAATACGATTGGCAGAGTTAAGAAAAACTTTCGTTCACTCTAAAGATTGCATTACCTGAAAATTGTTTCGCTAAACATGAGATATGATCACATAAGTATCAAATACGGGACATGCTGAGAAAAGCATTATTTTATTGTTTCTATGGGTAATTAATGTGTTATTTATTACTTGGAATATTAAGTTACTCAGCTGTTTAAACTTTATTTTTCGTAATACGTTATTTAACGATGCAATGCTTCTCACATACAGGTAAGTAGCGGATGGATATACATAAGTGTGAGTACATTCCTGAGTACATCATTCTTTCTGATATTTATTGTATATATTTTAACATAAAAGATATGGAAAAAAACATTTATAATATATATATAATGATAGACATTAGTTTATGTATATTATATAGGCTAGCGTTGGCTGAGATCAAGTTCGACTCGCCCATTGTGGTACAGTGCTGTTCTTATATTATTCTGAAATATATGTATCATCAGCTGAAGGTGAATTATGCTATAATACACTCATTAAGCTATTAAAGAAATTGTTTAAATATATGCTTATATACATACATACATACATACATACATACAAACACATATATATTTGACATACATTCATACATACATACATACATACATATATATTTGACACCCAAATTACAGGTAATCTTTCAACTTATATAAGCCAAAAAAGATAGAAAAAAGATTAAAAATATGAAGACAGTAATACGAGTGAACACACCTGTCGGGGATTTTTCCCCGCTTATGAGATGCGTACACATCGATGGGGAAAGCCACCATGTGTTGAGAGACGTGTAAGTTGGATGTTGGACCTTGGAGTGTGAAAGTACTGACTGATTCGCTACCTCCAGTCAATGATTAGACTGTGTTGAACAAACTTGAGGTTGTGCGTTGACTATTTTCTTTGGAAAAATATGTTTCAGAAAAAAGAGAAAAAGAAACTCAAACTATAAACGTTTTTTAAAGAAAGAGTTCAATGAGGCCACTTGGGTTGTGGGGCTCGACTGGCTGTAATTTTAGATCATTTTTCATCCGTTTTTTTTTTCTCCACTTTCTGTTTTGGTATGTCCTGGTATTGCCCCCTCTATATTTCGACCCTCTGTGATTAGTAAAGAATAAATTCGAAATTTGGGCGCCTTGGAGGTTTGACGTATTTTGTTTATTACATTTGTTGAAATGATGTTGAACTGTAATTGTTAAATTAATTGTTGTTGTTATTGTTGTAAAGAAAGTGTTTATTTCTGCGTTATCGCAGTTAGTTGATGCCTCCACCCCTTCACTGAAGGGGGAACCTACATTTGTATTATTTTGATTGATTTCAAAATGAGCGATTCTTCAGACGAGGAAGTTGATAGATATGCCAGTGTTTTGGCGGAGGTGTTGAACACCAAAGCAAGCAGAAATGAGGAGGGAGACAAGATTAATGAAACCGAAGAGCAATTGAACCAAAACGAAACTGAAATGAAACTGAAACAAACTGTAACAATGTCGAACCAATCAGGAAACCAAACTGAAAGTCAGACAAGGTCAAATCAAACTGGGCTCTATTTGGGCGGTGAGCGGGTAGGGTCTCCGTTCGTCAAACTGATACTTCCCAGGTTCACATCTTTCGGTGAACTGGAACTGTGGATCAAGCGTAGACCAAGGCTGGGAGCTTGGCAAGTAAAGTGCCGGCAGACGCGCGTGCTTCTGTTCGGTACGAATTTATAGAGGGTTGGTAGAGGACAAGTGGTACATGGCCTGAGGTAGACTCTGGGCTTCGTTGACGGTAACTTGCCAACTTGCACCGCAGAGTATTCGCGCCAGGGCCTATGGATAACATCCAAAGGTCCCTGGCTGGCAGTTTTTTGAAGGTGCCTTACGAGGTCGTGATAAACTCTCCAGGCATGGTGCCTACGTGTCCACGATGCGAGCAGAGCAATGAAATTTTTCAGCACGCAGTCGTGCTCTGGGATCTGTGCGTTTACACTGAACAACTGCTGTCACAACTAGGAAGGGAACAACTCTCAAGCGTACCGACCATCAAGATCGATCCGCCGCCTTCCCTAAACAGAGAAGAGCAAGCCTGTTTTCTAGCCGTAATGGCTGTAACGAAAGAGGTGGTATGGAAGACGCGTGTGAAAGGTTATTATGGCAGACACCTTCATTTCTTGCTGTGCTTTGGTAAACTTCTTTGTATTTCGCCTGAGGAGAAAAGTACGGCTGGAGAGGAGATACCTGCCATCCAGCGAGTATAGTAAAAGATGGTAGAAAGTGGTTCGAATGCTGGGTGTGAAAGGGCCTGGTTCAGCTAGAATGTTAAAGGATGCTAAAACAGTTCAGCATAGGAATGTGGTTGGAAGGGACGAACCGAATCCATGCACCTGGTTGTTATCTCATTCGAAATTTATATTGTCATATATTTTTTAATGTGTACTCATGACTTGTTGGTTCATTCGTTTAAGTCCCAAGCCCCTTGGTTGTCCTGTATTGTCCCTTCTATCTCGCATTTGTATAGTTTTTGAAAAATAAATTCGCAATTTGGACGCATCCGATATGACCAGATTGTCACCAGCGCAGAGAGAACAAGCTATCGGCCGACTGCAGGCAGATTAACGTGCCCTGTTTGTTGCGAATGTCCATGTCAGCACCATCTATTGCCTGTAACAGCGATATTATAACAACAGCAACAGCACTGCAGACTGTGCCCGCAGAGACCATCACCGGGTGACCGCGCCCAGGTAGGACCGCTTCATCCACCTGCAACACTTCCGTGATCGCTTCATACCGGCCAACGTGACAGCTCGCGAGACGATTGGCACTAGACAGTGACACATCGGTGACGACACGGTACGACGTCGACTGGCCGCCAACAACCTTTGTTACTGTCGTCCCGCTCGTGGGCCTGTCCTCACCACCTGCCACCGTTAGACACAACTACAATGGGTTACACACTACCGACATTGGCCGCATGAACAATGGAGGTCGATAGTCTTCTCTGACGAGAGCCAGTACTGCGTTTCCACCATGGAAGGCAGAGTAAGGGAGCGGTGAACGCTGCCGAGATGCATGTGTCATGGACAGAGACGCGTGGGGGTAGCCAACGCATCATGGTTTGGGATGCTTTAGGTTAGAATCAGAGAAAGTATTATTATTATAATTAAGAACGCATCGAACTGGCAGACTAGTAATTTGAATGCTTAGTGGGTTGAATGCTTAGCGGGTTGAATGCTTAGAGGGCTGAATGCTTAGCGGTATTTCTCCCGACTTTATGATCTGAGTTCAAACTCCGCTGAGGTCACCTTTGTCTTTCATCCTATCGGGATCGATAAATTAATTACCAGTTGAGCACTGAGGCCGATGTAATCGAGTAGCACTCTCACCTCAAATGTCAGGCCTTATCTCTATAGTAGAAAAGATTACTATTATCATTATTCTTTATTTCAGCTGAAATTTGAATAACGTAAACTTTCCAAAACATAGTGTGAATATATTTTGCGTAAAGTTTTCTTGTTACAGATTACAAACAGGGCACTTTTCCCCGCTATGTTTCCATATTATGATATATAAATACCAAAGTGGAAAACTGATACATTGAAATATTTTCTCTTATCTGGAAATTGATATTTATATTCAGCACACTAACCTTTTGAATATAGAGAATTTTAATAGCCAATTTAAATTTCACGCATGTTTCGCATAACATCTATAATCCAGCCTTATCCTAAGACTTTAAAACAATTGTTTAACATATTAGTTCAAAATACATCGAAGCTTCATCGAGCCGAGGCTTTTGAAAGAAGATGCAATATAAAACAGCGTCCCCAGAAATAAATACAGAATATTTTGGCTGCATAATCTTATTATGACCTCTCAACATTCATTCCTTTGCAACTTTACCGTAATTACCACGAGTGCATGTGGGATACATAGTCTGTCAATAACGTGTTAAATGATGGCAAAGTGCTTGAACAGTATGGACTGCTAGCACCAATAAAAAAAGTACCTGCAACCTTCACTTAAGACATATTTTAGCAACATGCTATGACATTCAATATAAAGAATGGTATGTCCCCCACCAAACAAATTATTCTTGGCTCCAAATGAGGAAAAGCTTATTCCAGGATCAACCAATTGGAGACATCTAATACGAGAAGTAAAGGTTTCTATACTGTTTCAAGTGAATCAGTTACATCAGATTAATTTTGGCCAAAAGTTCGTTCCTCCAATCACGTTCCTACTGTTGTGGTTTTAAATAGAATTATAAGATATGCTTTCAAATGTAGATGGGCTGATCATTTTCCTTTAAAGCTACCACTGTACTTTGTGAGCAGTTTCAGTTCTGTGGTTGATATCGGTAAAAGGACTAGGCAGACACACTATAAAACGGGCCAAATTGTGTGTATAAAATAGGTACAAACTATCTCCCAGTTTTACTTGGAGGTAACACTAACATCATCGGCCGAGTCACTGTCTTGTTCTCTGAAAATTTAGGAACACATTGTCAGTGATTTAACCGAGAAAACTTGTAGCTGGACTTGAGAAAATGCTTAAAAGAAACATATACCAATACGAAAGGAAAACGATCATCATTCAACCGCATTATCCAATTGGATTTACTTTTAGTACAAATAACGCCTTAGCCCACACAAAATTTTACTTGAGTTAGTGGATGCATCCAACTATCTACAAACACTGAGTTCCAACAGATACAAATAATGTTATCTCGAAACCGAAACGCTACTGTATAAAACAGTTCAATTTTCTTCCATATTATATGCTGCATATCGTTTAACATTGTGAGACAAAATACAATGTAATATATGAGAACATTTAGTCAGGTCATAACATGAAAGATATGAATAAACACTACTTCAAAATCTTCACATGATCTTAGAGACCAAGCAAACATTGGGAAATCCAACGTTAGACAGGTATATACTTTACAATAGAGATAAACATAAATATAATTGCATAGGGAAGTTCTTCATAAGACTTGCTACTAAGTCATTTAAGTTCAACAATTTGTTTTCACTTACGAACCCAGCAACCACGCTAATCCAGATAACTCCACCGGCGTATAAAGCCATATTACATGTGATGTGCCTATAGGTGTATGAAAACGTGTTTATCCATCAATCATGCCGATCTCAATTTCTGAAGCAATTAATATATGCGTCCAACTTTCTCCGCTTCTCTCCTTTCTTCCCTTTCCCATGTAATCCACCTGTCGGTAGTGTCTGGCAACTCATCTACTTTTCTTTCTCATTTTCGATGGAGAAAATGAGAGAGACTCAGGTACACATGCATGCGTATTGATATGTCCATATGTGTGCCTGTGTCTCTGTGTCTGTGAGTGTGAGCAATTTTCTTAAAACATTTAATGGGGAAATCTTTCAATATCTAGAATGCATTTTATATAAAAATCTCAGAAAGTTTTGAGATTAACGTTTAAGTGAAACCTGTATTCTATTGAGACTTTTACTTACATACACCTAGTTATTTGCACGTATGTGGATGTGTGTATGTGCGTGTGTGCGTGTGTGTGTGTGTACGTATGTACATCTATGTATGCATTTATACAGACGTACATTTATATATATATATATATATTATAAGGTTTTTAACTT
>NC_068988.1:33846144-33846532 GCF_001194135.2 Octopus bimaculoides
ATATATGTATGTAAGTATGTATATATGTATGTATGTATGTATGTATGTATGTATGTATGTATGTATGTATGTATGTATGTATGTATGCATGCATGTATGTATATATATTTATATACGTATAAACAAGCACACACACACGTATATATAATATATGTATATATGTTTGAACATATGGCAGGAGTGGCTGTGTTGTAAGTAGCTTGCTTACCAACCACATGGTTCCTGGTTCAGTCTCACTGTGTGGCTCCTTGGGCAAGTGCTTTCTACTATAGCCCCGGGCCGACCAAAAGTCTTGTGAGTGGATTTCATAGACAGAAACTGTATGTGTTTATCCGTTCACCATCACTTGACAACCGATGTTGGTGAGATACACACAATAATTGGTAGG
>NC_068988.1:33847724-33850047 GCF_001194135.2 Octopus bimaculoides
CACTCACACACACACTAGCAGAGATACTCGGCGCTGCCCGTTTTACATGCAATTGAAAAATTAGACTTTTCTGTTATATTTTCTCTAATGAACTGGAATATCTATGATTCGAATTTCATCAAAATTGCAGATGAAGGTTCTTTCCATCTTTACACACCCTAAGAAATTATTATCATGACGCATGTATCCCATACTACTGATCTTTATGCGCAGATTCCCAAATTCCAGTCTTATGGAACCTGTTAAAAAGGATTTTCCTCTTGAAAAATGGAGGTCGTTGAGCTCTGAAATGTAGGAGTTAAGGCCCCTATTGGGGGTGGATGTCTTAATGCCAGAGTTGAATTGTTGAGAACGTTTTTAACTTGGGTCTTATATCCATTGTTTGAATTTCTTTTAAATTGGAAATATATGTATGTTCACTGGGTTTGTAAAGGAGAGAAAAAAACGAAGGATCACAATAAGTAGTCAACTGGTCTACCCTAGTCGTTACCATTCCTAATGTAGGATTCTTCATACGGGTGGCAGACACAACCGTAAGATGCATTACAGATCTATAGCAATTGGTAGGGCGTAACCCAACTCAAATAAACATTAACAACTGTGTGAAGTGAGGGCTAATGAGAAATGAAAGTGTCACCTCTGGAGTTTGCAAATGACCACTATACTGATAGGTAACTGGACAGAATAAATTTACAATTTATTAATGTCTTTGAATAACCAGTTACTCATCTGGGAAGGCCTTAAAATCAATGCTATCATCGGGGGACTATGTGTGACCCAGTGATAATAAAAAGACTGGAAGAAGGTCTACAACCAAATAACATTACTCAATACTTAGCAACTGAATCAGTGGAGGCAAATCTGCCTCTCATTTGCTTGACAATTTATGCACCACATTATAGAAATCACAATCTAAGTATACCTCAAAGTAAACTCTTACACTGTTGTACCATTGAATTACAAATAATTCTCTTCTTTTATGCTCGGGTGAACCTACAGCTTCCAAGAGTACAACTGTATTCGTCTTTGCTTAGATAAAATAACTAAATTGTGGGTGTTTAGTCCCCAAGAAGGGGTTTTCTACCTTCTAAGATGAAAGTTTAGAAATATTACTTCATTTGCGTCTAATATTTATGGTTAAAATTTCATGAACAGCTAAAATATCTGAATTTTCATGGGGATTATAGCCCTTATGCATAGAATATAATTTCCAAATTTCCTAAAGATCCACTCAGTTGTTTTGACCTAGTTTTGGATCATTAAAAAATCCCTAAAATTTGGGAATTAAGGCCTCCATTAGGGGGTCTTAGAATAGTTTATGATGTGTGTCAATTATATATGGTTGAAATTTCATCAACATCGAAAATTTATGAATTTTCATGGGGATTCTGCCCCCTTCAAGCCATCTCAAATTCAAATCAAACATATTGCATTATACACGGCCTTATGTATTGAATCTAAGTACTAAATATCATAAGGATCCATTCAGGAATTGTGGTCCATAAAATTGTATGAAACACACAGTATTACCCTTCTCCCAAGGCTTGGATTTTGTGTTCCATATTTCATTAGGATCGGTACAGTAGTTTTCAAATGTATAAGTAACACATAAACACACGTAAAGACATTCACTTTTATATAATAGATATGAATATGCACATATGCATACATGTATATATGTGTGTGTGCATTATATATATATATATATATGCAGACAATGATAGATTGATAGGTACAACTGAGTGGGCAAACAAAAAAACGAGACACTGCCTAGTACTATTTTTTTTATTTTGAAAGGTCTGGTACTTATTATATCAGTTTCTTCTTGTCAAACCAGTAAGTTATGGGGATGTAAATAAACAAACAGTAGTTGTGTAGCAGTGATGAGGGAGAAACACAGAGACAAAGATACACACATACACTTACATATATATATATATATATACGCCTTATTTCTTTCAGTTTCTGTCTACGAAATACACTCACAAGACACATAGCAGAAGACACATGCTAAGTCATCACACAGTGGGACTGAACCGAGGACCATGTGCTTTGGAACTAAGTTTCTTACTACACAGGCACGCCTGCACCTATGTATATGTGTGTGTGCGAATGTGTGTGTGCGAATGTGTGTGTATGGGTGTATATATGTATAAATGTATATATGTTTATATATACGTGTACATATTACATGTACATCTATATATATACATCTATACATATACATGTATACATATACATCTATGTATATACATGCATATATATATGCATCTCTATATATACATTTGTGCAGATGTCTACGTATATATATATATATATATAT
>NC_068988.1:33850814-33852641 GCF_001194135.2 Octopus bimaculoides
TATATATACATAAATACATACATACATACATAAATACATACATACATACATGAATACATACATACATACATACATACATACATACATACATACATACTTACATACATACATACATACATATATATTCAGATTGTCTGCTTGTTTTGAAAGGGAAAGTGACATACTATGAGAGAGACAGACAGACGAAACAGCAGACAGATTTCATCAAAGTAGTCTTAATAATCAGCATTTACATTGAATTCAAAGATACTGTATAGGAATATTTGACGTTTATTTTCTTTTCACAACCTGACCAGATCGAAAACACAAGTTAGAGAAAATATAAGGTATAACAAGTCATTTATCATCAGTGTGCAAATCTACTACTGTAAAATAATTCACTTTCTCGATGAGAAAATATTTTCAGGATGCAATAACTTGCAAAATCCGTTTCACAAAAGGTGTGTTAAAATCATACACAACTAGATTAAACCGTCTCTTGTATCAATATTGTCAATGGAAATTAGAACTAACGGGTGCACAACTGCCGAAGCGTATAGATTTTACAACAGAAGGTTCACCATCAGCCTGTGCTAGCCATCCATTCTCATATCCAGGTGCAGAATTGTGCAATTATTCTGAGAAAGACTAGCATTAAGCGATGCATGTAAGTCTCTCATTCTCTACCTTGCCGATGTTTATTCAGGGGAAAAGTAACCTAATTGAGCAGATACAGCTTTGCACCAGTGTCATCGCAGGTGATGATACCATACCTCGGTATGACGTAATAGATACCGTAAGGCATTTGGCCTGACCTACAGATTCCCTCGATGTAGATCTGGATTGGTGCACGTTATGGACTCGGAAATGATCAAATGCAAAATATTACTCCAGGAGGACTTGGACTCATACCAGTGAATTTGAAGTTACCTATTTCGCCATTAGAACAAATACCTATTGAAAAGCAATATATTCTAGGCTCATGGCTACAAAACAACTCATCAAAGAACTGTAAATTTGTTGCAGCATAAACTTTCAAATGTCTCATGCACGAACACGTCCTTCCGGCGCTATTTGCAAAACGGCGGTGCAATTTCAAAGTACATTTCAAGTTTCTACAAAAAGTATACAAATCAGAAATGACATGGGTATTGACGGGTAAATCAGCGGCAATTAAAAAGTGATGTAGAAGGGAAACACGCTTAAATAGGTATATTGCAGGTACTTATCCACATTTTCCTTATCAAATTTTCCTTTGTCTTGTCAGCAACCACAGCTATTTTTAGCGTAGGAGCGATCGCTGCCCCTTTCCGGTCAGCGAAAGTTCAGAAAAGCAGGATAGGAATCGTACTGAACTGCCCCAGCTTTGGGAGGGGGTAAGGTAACACTATTGGGCTACGGTATTTGTGAGAAATACGAGAACAGGAATTGGCGCGAAGCAGTCGGCCGAGGACTTGGAGGCCCAGTCGAGTGGTAGCAGTCGGCCGAGGCAGTTGGCGAAGGCAGTTAGCCGAGGATTTGGGGAGCAGTCGAGTTGTACAGGCGAGTTGGCCTGAGAGTTGGATGAAGTGAAGATGAACAATGATAAGTCTGACAGAGAGAGGCCGAGAGAGTGAGCGCCTATAGTCAGCAGAAATGCATAGAGTCTCAGAGAGAGAGGGACAGAGAGATGGAACTGTTGTGGCCGCCAAAAGAGATAGCAGTAGTCAGTTGTTTACTTCTTGGATCGTACGGTGTTTGTGAAAGAAAGGAAGTTATTACAGCAAAGGTTTGTCTAAATATTCTTCCAAGAAAAATGTACTTTTAAAGGACTCGATGTACGAACTCTTGTTTATGTAATGATTGCAA
>NC_068988.1:33852651-33856071 GCF_001194135.2 Octopus bimaculoides
ATTATGTTGCATGCGCTATTATATGCTATTGGATTTATTATTACGCAATGTTTTATTCTGATGTATTGATGTAATGTTTTATTTTGATGTATTGATGTAATGTTTTATTCTGATGTTTGATGTAAAAAGAAAAGGTTAGTTCCGCTACCCAACGTATGGTCTCCGTGTTGTTTCCTCCTCCCCTCCTTTTGCCTGTGTTGTTCTTCGCTGCGTGCTCCGGTCGGGTCTTATTGCTGGCCGTGGCGAACGTACCGACTCACTGAGCGTTCGACGTTCGCGCGCGCGCGAGTTCTCTCTTTGTTAAGGAGGTGCTTCGCGTGCGGGCGTTCGTAACAGTATTATTTAGGTTAGCTAAAATATGTTTGCGACGTATTTCAAATGCTAAAAGGCAAAAACTCTGCAAGTACTATGGAGAAAATATCTCTCTTATGGTAAAAGGTGCTAACACACGCAATTTGTTATATCAGGAATCTTAGACATCGATATTGAAGTTTGTCAATGAGATGTACATAAGCAGTTTAAATATGTCACAAACATTTTAAGTAAACTAAATTTTGCACACACACACACACACAAATGCACACACACAATGTACACACACACAAATGCACACACACTCATATATAATCATCTTTGAAATGTAGTGCATGTAACTAACCATTAAGAAGTACGTTTTTCAATTAACGGTGCTCAAAAGATTTTTTATTATTATTGCGAAATATTTATACTGTTGAAAAATATGTATACATTGAAGGTATGCTTGGAATGTGCTGGTTATGCCTCATCAGCGAAAATTGTAGGTAGAAGCATCATTTAACTCATTAATAAACACTAAAAAGTACTTTTGGAAACATACAAAGAGTGCGAAGTACAGTTAGATTTCTGGCAATGAAGAAATATACATGGTATTTTTGAGTTCACATGAAGCTTTTCATTTATATATTGACACCATTTGGTTTTGATATTGATCCGTTTTCTTTTGAAGATATTGTATGATATTTAGTAATATCATGTATCACGTAATATGAATCTGACAGAGGAGCCATCGTTTATTTTTGACAGTTCTCCTCATCTGGAGACTCTAAAGTGAACGAGACCAGCTTCAAAATATGACACACGGCAAGCGTTGGGAATTCCTCCTATGTATTCCAGATTTATATCTGAATAAAATCTCTTGTATTTACGAGTGAAACTTATTATGTACTTTATAATTTGTTTGAAAATTCTGACTGAGTACTTGCTGGCATGGCGTCCAAGTGAGAAATCAAACAAATCTGTTCCATTTATTTATGCCAATGAATCGTGAAGTTCTTTTGACAGTCTATATTTCTGAGACACAGATGAGCACAGTGCATACTTAGTTTTTCACCAGCTTCTTTTGCAGGTCACGTTTCAGGTCTTTAGTGACCATTGTTTTGTGTTTGTTGAATTCCTTTTTTGGTCGTGGCAACTCTTACACTGATTTCTCTCTTCCAAGATATTTAACTTGTTCAATCTGCTCTCGTTAATTTCCGTTTATGTTAATTTGCAAATTAGCTTTACTGCACTTTCCAGTCTTCATTACTTTGGTCTTCTGGGTTATTCACATCTTGTATCGTCACCTACATCGATCAGACTTGTCTTGATGTTCTGCAAACCAACTGCTTTGTTTGCTGTCATTACCTGCTGTCTGCAAATTTCAAAGCCTATATTAGAGTGAAGGGTCTGTTTTTTTTATTATCCATGCGGGCTAACATAGAGGGGACAACCTATATTAGAGTGAAGGGTTGTGAAATGAAATTTTCGATACGAATAGAGAGGATCTGCTGGACGGACCACGTGAGCAATGAAAGGGTGCTTAAGAGAATTGGAGAGAAGTAATTCGTTACTGATACCAGCTAGGGAAGGAAATCAAGACGGATAGAACATATAACATGAAAGAGGCTTCTGTGCGCTGTGATAGACGGGAGTTAATACAGGTGAGAAGACGGAGAGGGAGAAGGAGAATGGTGATCCTCGATGATATTAGGCCGTAATGAAGAGAACAGCACAGGTTAAGAGAGTGCTGGAGAAGATGCATGTACACAGGACATGAATAATAGAACACCTGAGAGAGAGAGACAGAGAGAGAGAGAGAGAGACAGACAGACAGACAGACAGACAGACAGACAGACACACACAGAGAGAGAGAGAGAGAGAGAGAGAGAGAAATCCTAAAGTAACATAGTTTGTACCAGTTTTTCTATTAGGAATAACATACGGGCACACGCACACATACGCGTATATTATATTATATTATATTTGCATAGCCTGTTTCATTGCAATCGATTATAAATTAATGTTATTAGGTTTAAGGCGTTGAACTTTTATTCAAGCTGAGAGATACTCTTGTTCGACACTTGCATATACGCGTGCGTATGTTTGCACGTTTGTGCAAGTATGTACGTCTACTTGAATTTCTGTATCCATGTTTATATATATACAAGAGAGCACACACACTCACTCACATACGCGCCCGCCCGCACACACACACACACACACACACACACACACACACACACATACACACACACACACACACATTTCAGTGCTCTGCAACCGGTATTCTGCGGCACACTGGTGTGCCAGGAGCTCATACTAGATGTACCGTAGTGTAACCTGAATATAATTTTGTTTCCCTATACCTTTAGTTACAGTTTTCGTTCAGGCGTGGCGCTGAATTTTGAAAAGAGTATAAGTGTGCTGCGAGTGAAAAGAGGTTGCAGAGCACTGATATATATATATAAGACAATTGCGTATGCACATAGGCATAAAGAAATATACCATTCTATATGTTTTGAATCAGATAACGTGAGTCATTATTACCATTCGATGAACGTATGTCTAAACGATACGTGAATTCACATAAACTTCAATATTCTCAAAACGCTATAATGTTATTCATACGAGTGGTGCGATGCAGTTACTAGTTCACAGTTAATTATACATTTATGCAACGATGTGTGTGTAACCATGTGGTCTGGTGTGAATGCATGGTCTGAATATATAACATTTTTTCACACTTGTATAATTCTTAATTAATATTTCAACGGATGTCCAAACTATCACGCACTAACACACGCACGCGCGCAAGCAGGCGCGCACATACACTCATAAATATGTAGGAGAGAAAAAGAACTCAATACATTTAATATTGTATAGTGTGTGTTTAAATTTGATTCTATTTCTTATGAATCGAGTGCCATGTCTAAAAATTACAGCCTCGTAAGAACTACGCCTCGAAAAATATATTTCAGTGTAAATTTGTGACTGTGTGTTAGTGTGTTTACAAACACAAATATGTATTTACATGTGTTTACATATAAGTGTGTGTATATATGCATATAAATATATATATATGTGTGTGTGTACATATATATATATATCTATATATATATATAT
>NC_068988.1:33856298-33857597 GCF_001194135.2 Octopus bimaculoides
ACACACACACACATATATATATATATATATATGTATATATAATATATATTCATATGTATGTGTGTGTGTGTGTGTGTGTGTGTGTGTGTGTGTGTGTTTTTATATGCACACTCACACAGACACACATGCACTCACACACACATATACACTTACACGAACACAAACCTAATCGCACGCAGCTACACATACATTTAATTACAGATACATAGATGTGTGTGTGCGCATGTGTCTGTACGTGCGTGTGTGTGTTCGCACGTGAGCGTGCATGTAATTCTAGGTAAAAGTTGATTGTGTTCTTTTATATGTAAGTTTACTAGGGACAGCCAAGTTAACAAAAGTCTTGCCGGAGATTCTGATAAAAGTTGACACATCTTCCCCAGAGAAAACTAGATTCAATGTTTACATGCACAGCGTAAATATACTTTGAGCTTTTGCGATGTCATGAATACAAATTTGAGTGTGTAGTGCATGTGATTATGTCTTGACGTTTACATGTGTGTATATTACTGTATTCGTTTCTCATATATATGGGATTTCGTATTTGCATATATATTTTGCACTGCATGTTAATATGTATCAGCTTCGATTCTACAACCTTCGTGTTTTTTCCGTGTATACATGCAAATTTCGACTTTTATTATACCAAAGTAGAAAATTCTTATTACGTTTGTGTTTCTATTTATGCATCTCACTTGCTTCTAACTTTAATATACATATACTAGCAGTTATATAAATGAATGAATGAGTTTTATTTTAGATGCACATCATATGAAGGCACTTTCGTTTGTTTGTCTTTAACGAGAGAGTTCGCTTCCCCGCTTCTTAGCCAAGTAGCTCTGCGGCAGATTCACTGTACGTTATCTGAAGTAAGAGAGTATTACCGACTATTGACCTGGGTCGACCAAAGGCTTCTGAATGTATTTGGTAGAGGAAAATATATTTGTATATAATTGTCGATAAAGGAAAGAGAAGATGGACTCAGTTTTAGTCTAATAAACTGAAAGACTAGTACCAAATCCATATCTCTTTCATTAATCGATTATTATTACATCTAACACTGCGGAATTCCTGACGTATATCCAGCGGAAATATGGCCAACTGCAGGTGACACAAAGTAGCTAAAACCCTGCCAGTGCTTTACTCAACACATCAACAGAGTAACTGACATATACCCATTAGTCCAAAATATAATATATAATATATATATACATATATATATATATATATATACAGAGAGAGAGAGAGAGATGTATATGTATACATTATATATACATATGTATATATATATATATATATATA
>NC_068988.1:33857705-33859201 GCF_001194135.2 Octopus bimaculoides
ATATATATATTTATTTATATAAGGGCATTACTATACAATAATGTCTCACGCTTTGAGGGACTCTAAGGTCAGACTACCATAAAAAGCAGATTTTTACCGAACGCGAGGAAATGCAACTCTCAAAGCCAACCCCTTAAAAACAGACTAAATTACAGATCATGATTTCGTAGTTATTGTAGTAATATAAAACCTCTGCTCGTCAGTATAATATGGTCAAGAAAAATAGAAGTAAACAGAGAATCAACATACCAAACGAACATCGTGAATCCAATTCAGCATATAGAAGACTGTTCATCGCTATTTCCCTATGTAAGTGGCGGGAATTTCGAATTGCATCTCGGTAAATATGCTTTTTTCTCAGAATAAATTCAGTACTGAATATATTCTGGTAATATATTTAAATTCAATAATAGGACATGCTGATTCTCTGTTTACTTCTATATGTACATATATTTATCTGAGTTTAAATCCGCTCCACTAGCTCTGATTGACCATGAAGTACTGCTATGTTTCATTTTTGGCTGCAACCATTTCACGTCAATTTCTTGATCAGAGTTTCCAGACCCACTCTTGAATACTGTTAGAAAATACAGCAAATCTGGACTTATTGGAGAATATGACAGTGTCCCAAAATGCTAGTGCCTCTCCACCATCTCACTGGTCCAAACTTTTATCCTTTTCATATTGTCTGGTCAAAGAAGTGGCTTCCTTCTTGCTGCTCTGCTATAGTAACCACTTTTGTCGAAATACTTAACAGCTATTCATGGACTGACCTCAGCGTGTTCTGCTATGTCAGAGGTCTTTCAACGAGGATTATCCTCCACACTTCTCTTGACAAAGAGAAGGGTCCTGTCAAAAAGCCATGTTCAATCTGAGCGAGGTGATGTAAACTCCTTCCCTTCTCTGTTGAATTGCACAATCACTTTATTAACTGTAGAAAGTGGAATCCCAAGATTTTCTGCGATTTTACGATGACGATGTCCACCTTCATATTGAGGCACAAGGTGGCCACATTGAAATTCAAACAGCTTCAAGGCTTCTTTTGTACATGACATGATTAAACAGTCGCATATAGACCCTGAAACATAAAAATTCCATTAATAAAAAATATAACCATTTACAAGTTAAAACAAACCTAAAACGATGTTTTATGGAGTATCTATTTACTTCTGCCGTGTGTGTGTGTGTGTATATGTGTGCGTGTGTTTGTGTGTGTGTGTGTGTGTGTGTATGTGTGTGTGTTTATGTACATGTTCATTTATGTGTATATATATAACGGATAATGCACAAATAAATGTATAAAGCCCATTATTTAGGGCTTTTCTTTTACAGACATAGAGCGTTTATGTATGCATGTTTGTATATGTATGTGTATGTATGTGTGTATATATGTGTATGTATGCATGTATATATATATGTGTATGTGTATGTCTGTGTATGTATGTATTTATGTATATATGGGTATGGATGTGTATATATGTGTATGTGTGTGTATA
>NC_068988.1:33860445-33861789 GCF_001194135.2 Octopus bimaculoides
AGAGAGAGAGAGAGAGAGAGAGAGAGAGAGAGAGAGAGAGAGAGAGAGATAGGTTGGTAAGCACACATTCCTCTCTGTATATTTGTTTAAATGTGTATCACGTGAGTGTGTCTGCGTGCACGAGCGTATACCTGTGTTTGTTTCCATCTGCATTCACTTACCCGACGTTGGAGCTCTGGTGTTGATCGTACATTTCCTGTTTATTACTTTGTCCGTATGAATAGCGTCTTTGAGGCTGTGTGAAATAACAGGCCTAGCATATGAAAAATATTCGTAGTCTAAAGGGTGAAACAAAAGCGCAAGCTCTGACGCCAGAAAAGGTATGGGTTGTAAAGCTTAACCTGAATAATGTATTTGTCTAACTTATGATAGCATAGAAAAACTCACATAAAAGCAAACGTGTATATAGTATTGCCTTTATATACGAGTTACTTTGTTCCCGAAAATTCGTAAAGTAGAACAATAATTTCCCTTAGTAGCAATGTTATTAATCGTAATTTGTTCCCAGAAAAATATTTTACCTATAAAATTTATAATACTCGTAAATAAATGGCAGTAAAATAACAGTAGAATGTAAAGAATACTTTATGTAAATTAAAAAGAATGTCAAGATCATGTATAATAAAAAAAATATAATGATCGTTTTTTGAATAACTTTCACTCGCACTAGACTCACACACACCATCAATTGTAGAGGCCGTCGATGATTCACAAGCACTCGTAGACGGACTTGTAAATTTCTTTCTAAAAAAAACAGTTTAGAATTGTTTGCTTATAAGAAGCTTTTTTAAGTTCTCTATAAATGTCTCGCAGAAGCATTTGTTATGGTAGTTGGAACTTTTGGATTTTCTTCAAAATTTGGATCTTTATATTCATTGTAAAATAAAATTCGTAAACCTGTGTCTTTTAAACCGGGTCCTCGTAAGATGAGGTATTACTGTACATTTCTAAAACTATAGAAGTGCAGAGCGTCGTTTCGTTAGTTTTTCAAGTATTAGTAAATATATCCCAGATGTATATAAGGCTACGTGATAATCGGATTTTATTTGCAACTAGATTGTTCTTTTCCATTCCGATCTGAGACATCTTCATTGAATAAACTCGTATTTGATGATAGACCGAATCGCAAGTCGCATACTTAATGTGTTGTTTTCTTATCAGCCTTGAAGTTTCTGACAGATTGTATATGATGCTGCATTAACTCCTGTAATTTCTGCGAGAGGAATGTTTCTTCTTCTAAAGACTAGATGTTATTAATACTTCCGACTGAAATTCGGTAGGCGAGAACTGACCGTGTATATATACTTGCTGGATCTATCGTGTATGTGTGTGTGTGTGTGTGTG
>NC_068988.1:33862124-33862935 GCF_001194135.2 Octopus bimaculoides
TATATATATATATATATATGCATATACATACATACATATACACACACATACATGTATATATATAATTCAAATTTACAGAAAACAAATGTTTAATGATTAATAGTTCAAGATGACATGGCCAAAGGTGTAGGAAGAAAGTTAGCTTGAAGCAATCCGTAGGAAATATAAAATTCAACTTTCAGGGACAATACTGACTTATTGAGACGAAAGGTTGTGCACTCTTTTCGTATCAAATTTCGATAATCTCAGGGAAGTTCTTTTTTACATTTCACGGTAGGCGACCAGGTTTGCTGGATGGGCGAATAAGAATACAAGTGTTAACGAAAGGAGTAGATAAAATTCGGGTTACATATTTTTCATAGTGAGCAGAACCTTATAAGACGTAAAGAGCCATGCGCGATGTATACTGCAGGCCACACTTCAGGCCAAGGATACCATGATTAAATGAAAGTTTACATTGTTGCAAGGCAGTACATATTAGCTCATGGCAGATTAACTCAGAAAGTGATTTAATATACATATAAATACATAAATGTATGTGTATATGTGTGTGTATGGGTGTACATGCATATGTATATAACTAGCAGCATAGATAGATAGATAGATAGATAGATAGATAGATAGATAGATAGATAGATAGATAGATAGATAGATAGATAGATAGATAGATAGATAGATGCAGATAGGTAGACAGGCAGGTAGGTAGACAGGCAGGTAGGTAAGTAGGCAGGCAAGTAGGTAGGTAGGTAGATACGTAGGTGGGTAGGTAGGTAGGTAGGTAGGGATGTAGGGAGGGATGTAGGGAGGGAGG
>NC_068988.1:33863098-33872308 GCF_001194135.2 Octopus bimaculoides
AGGTAGGTAGGTAGGTAGGTAGGTAGGTAAATAGTTAGATGCCATTGATAATGCTTTAGGTACAGATATATCAGCATAGGATACTACCATCTTTCGTTCGTCCGTCAACGGAGTTTTCTGCGTCTGGTTCGACACTAACTTGTTAATGCCACAGTCAGCAATTCAATGGATTCTTACAAAGCAACGTCACTATTGCCCGCGATTTCCGAGAAAAAAGTGACTAACAGATAAATACTTATTATCAATAATGACTGCTTAGTTTGAACTTTTGCTTGTTCTGGTTTCTCAAAGCGAATATTAGAGAGACTTCTAGCAAACATTCAACATTAATAAGTAATATCTTAAATCTACATCCACTATTGAGTCTTTTGTGTTCATTGAGTGTTTAGTGTATTTAAGTATACAAGTATGCAAAACAAGTTATTAAATATGTTTATGTCCATTTCTGTGTGTGCAAAGTTTATGTGTGTCACACTGTGTATCAAGCTGTTTGTCTGTTAGCCTTTATATGTATGTGAGCGTTTAGAAGTAGATATAAGCAGCTGGTATATCTATGTAAATATAGCCATCTTGAGACGTAATACATTTTTATTTTGTTTTGTTTTTTTTAATATTTTCCGACATTTATATTCATTAGATGCATATTAACATAGACATGTATATTCATGTGTTTGTCATTTGTGCCTGTGTAAGTATAAATGAATATATCTATACGTATACGACTGTAACTCTGTAAGGTTGTCTGTATGGGTATAATAAATATAAATATATGCGTACATTTGAAGTTGATATGCATTAATACTTTGAATTTATTTTATCAAGAATCTTACGTCGAGTTTGTCGTATGTAATATGATAATTAAATCTTTTATTCGATTCAATATTCTCCAGACTTCTTTATACCGTAATTGCGAACTCCTTCCATATTTTATTGCTGTAAAAAATATAGGTGTTACATATTTCCATGTAAAAGCAACCATTTCGATATCATTCGTGTTAGTATTTTGTTTTCTGATTTTTATATTTTCTCTCGTAGATGTTTGTGTAATTTTTCTTCGCAATATGCCTTACCTTTCAGCAAATAACTATATCAAAACGTCTTGAAGTCTTATATTGCGCAAAAACATTATAAAGTAATATAGACTTGACGATACTAATTATTATTCATACTTATCATCAAAAAGGATGGCTTTGTCATTATGCTTTAACGTAGTTATCTATAATTCTAACACAAGGTATACCTACGTGTTACTAAAAAAACTGAATATCGTGTCTTGATGTTTTTTCCATACCGCTAATGTAGTCTATGTGCAATGTCGTTTTTGGTACATTTTGTATGAAATCGTTATATCACTACTTTTTTTAATCCTTTTTTCTTTTTCTTTTTTTCTTCTGTTATTTATTGAGAAAAGTCTACAAAATTTATGGAGTGTTGTAATGGCACAGAAAACAAGAATATGCTTCCTGTGCAAAAAGTTTATATGTTGATTACAGGCTGATAAAAATAATTGGAAGTAATTCATGATTATGATAAAATTTAGTTGTATTACTTCACGATTTTCTTAGTTTAAATCCTGTCATTGTCTGATCTGTTATTCTTCTGGAGTCGAGAAAATGAAACTACGAGAGATGTATGAGGATAAAAACTAATCGAATCTACATCTCTCCCAAAATTTACGGACTTGTTTCATTGTTAGAAGCTATTTTTTTTGTAATGGTGACCAAGAAGAAAAAAAACTACTTAGCGATATTCCTTCTCGTTTTACTCTCTGAGTCCAAATGCTGCCACAGTAGACTTTGCATTTTACGGTTTCGGATTGATAAATTAATTACCGATTGGTGATTGTAGTTGATACAATCGACTCGAATAATCGAATTGCACTCGAACAAATAATTCAGGCTTTGATCTTATAGAAGACAGAATTATTTTTGTTGTGATATTTGTAAATGGAAAAACATCGTTTCGTAGCTTACAATTTGACATCAAATTTCTTGCTTTGCACCTAGTAATCTTAGTTTTAGTTTTACCATTTTACAATTAAATCCCTTTAGATAATTTTTTCAAAGTTTATTAACTGAAATTGCCTCTTCGAAAAATGGGAGAAAAGGGCATAACAGGACTTCTCACATCGAGGTTGAAGATATATTTTCAAAAAGCCACAATGAACATAATTTGCCACGCTACCTCTGCCTGCTAGAAATACTAGCAACAACAACAGCAGTGACAAGCAAGACAACTAGATCATTGAATCAAACATGACATCTACCAGTTCCATCATCAGCACAAACTTCAATACAATAACGACAGTAAATACAGAGGATGGCAAACGAAATGGAAATAGGCTTGCGTATCTATACAGAAAACTGGAGGTTGGGTGAATAACTTAGAAATGCCAAATTTCATCATTGCAAAAATGTCTGAATAATTTATCTAAACAGTGCATCAAATTCAATACGTAACCTAAACCTGAACGATATTATAGAAATGAATTCAACTCAAAGGGAATGGATTTAGTGAGCAATTCAGACCGAGATTGAAAAGTTCATAAGCTATCCTGGGGCATGAAATCCTACGACACCGCAGAAGAGGTTTGACACAGTGAAAACAACGTTTCATATTAAACACTCGACGAATGATTTTTTTTTTTTTTTTTTTGAAATCTCTATAATGCGAAGATCTGTTCCTGAATTGCAACACTTTTCAGTCGGAGAGATTTAAAAAGAATGTAGCTGAATTACAACCAGTCAGCTACTAGGAAGGAACCGTCACGCTGAGTAAAACAATTTTGAGTTGGCAATGTTTTGAAACATGAAATTCATCTCAATATATTTCAAATATGCAGAAATGTTACTTATCAAAATAAGTACCGTTATAATCAACACGTTTTTGCCAACGAGTTACGAGTTTGTTTATTCCAGTAACATAGAAATCTGGGGTTCTGGAGCTGATGAACTCTTTCAACCTATTTTCAGTATCGGTTTGATTTTTGAACTCCTTCTCTTGCAGGAGACTATAAAGGTGCTTGAAAAAGTGGTAGTCAGTAGAAGAAAGGCCTGGGGAATGAGTGGGGAAGGTCCTTGTAGTCATGTTCTCTCAAGTTCTGGAGCGTCATTAGTGAAACGTGCGGTCGAGCATTGTCATGAAGGAATGGCCCTCTTATGTTGACCAATCTGGCACAGAAGAGTAGCGGTTTGTCGTTGAATTTGGCAATCAATTTCATGGTAATATGTTCTGCAGTAATGGGTTTTCCGGGTTTTAACTGGTTATAGTTGATGAGACTAACAGTATACCACCAAACAGTCAACATGACCTTCCTTTTGAAGAGCTCGGTTTTAGTGACAGTTTTCGGTGCTTCATTTTGGTCCAGTCACTGCGAAGAACATCTTTTTTTTAATTATTGTACAGAATCCACTTTTCATCGCAACTTACAATACGTTCGAGAAATGGATCGGTCAGATTACGGAGAAGCGACGAGCAAATTTCATATCTGCGCATTTTCTGATTTTCATTCAAATCGTGTGGTACCCATTTGTCGAGCTTTTTTGATTTTCCGATCGCATGCAAATGGTTTCAGGCTGTTTTCTTGAAGTTCTTTTTCCAGTTCTCGAGTAGTTGTACGTGATTGTTTTTTACTGACAGTCTTTATTTGACCGTCATCGATGACAGATGGACGTCTACTACGCTCACGATCTTCAAGGCCCGGGTCTCTACTGCGAAATCGTTTAAACCATATTCGAGCTGACCACTCACTTGTCATTTCCTAAACAAATGTTTCGTTCATACCGCGAGCAGTTTTAGCTGCTTTACGTCCTTTTTTCAAGTTGAATAGCAAAATTGCTCGAATATCACCCTTTCACAATTCCATTTCAGATGATTGTAACAACCGTGAAAAAATATAACTGTAAATTTACTGATTCATTTGGGCAAGTCTATGTCTGTGTTATCAGATAATTGCAAAAACATGTTTTAAAAAGCTTTCAAAACTCTGCGAAAATCGGGTACAAATCCTTCGTGGTTCAAAACGTTGCTTACTTTTTACTCAACCTAATAATTTTCCGAACAGATCATGAAAACAACAAAACCTTCCCTGAATTCATCAAACTCTGAAATAGCTTTCAGTTATTCATAGCAATTGAAGGCAGAAGATAAAATGCCATATTATATGGTGACACAAACAATGAATATTACATGCACCACAGAAAAAAGTTTGAAGAAATGCCCTTCAGCTGCTTTAACACAACAGAAATATCAACAACAACAGGAGAAAGGTTATCAGATACACCAGAATTCTAAGTACAGAAGCACCAAAGGAACGACCAGAAAGCTCAGCTTCAGTATCAACAGAACCTAGGAAAATATTAAAGAGACACTACCCACACAATTCAACCAGTCAACCAGATTATATACATAAACACAGGCATTTCAATTCCGCATTTATCCCCCTTCTCCAACTACATATCTCCCCCTACCCGAAAATCTCTTTCTGAGGGAATCAATTTGAAAACCTCAGAAGAATGGAAACGTATATAGTGAGGAACAAAAAATACAGAAAATGAAAAATATTGCATTAGACAAGGAGTTGACAAAATGTTACGACCATCGACCCCCACCCTCTTTAGAACTACTCCTTCCGCATCGAACCCCTTGAGCTACTTCTTCCCTATCAACCTCTATAGCTACCTATCCTTCCATATCAATCTCTATAGCTACTTCTCCTTTCCCATCGACCACCCTAATTATTATTATTATTATTATTATTATTATTATTAGTAGTAGTAGTAGTAGTAGTAGTAGTAGTAGTAGTAGTAGTAGTAATGCGGTGAGCTGGAAGAATCGTTAATAGCCCGGGCGAAGTGCTTAGCGATATTTCATGTCTTCACATTCTGGGTTCAAATTCCTCCGACGTCGATTCTACCTTCCATCCTTTCAAGGTCGATAAATTAAGTACCAGTGAAACACCGGAGACTACATTATCGACTAGTCACCTCCTACTAAATTTCAAGCCTTGTGCCTATAACAGAAATGATTATTATTATTAGCAGTAGTGGTATTAGCAGCAGCAGCAGCAGCAGCAGTATTAGTAGTAGTAGTAGTAGTAGTGGTAGTAGTAGTATAAGCGGTAGTGATGGTGATTTTATTTTAAGCTTGTCATTATTGCTAGATATGGTGTAATTGACCTCGAAACTAAAATTTGTTTTACTATAATAAAACCTCATTTCCAGCAATAATCAATACTATGAAATGACTGAACCGTAGCACACCTCTCCACCTGAAAATAGCCGTTAGAAAAACATGAAATTTAATTTATTTTTCTGCAGTATCATGGCTAAGGTTGAAGCCATAAATTATATTCCTTTTTACAGCTGAAACATGGCAGGCACTAGGCATCTCAAAGCATTGAATCCAAACTGTGAGCAATCAATGAATAAAAAACGAGAAGACAAAAGTAGAAAAGAAAAAGATAAAATGCACCGATCAAGTTAGTTGACTGTCTACAACCAAATGTTAGATCTATTCATCTCTCTTAACCTTTAAAGACATAATATTCTTCGTCTTGGAAACATATTGAGTTTTCAATAATAATTCAAGCTTGAACAATTGCTAAAATATTGCGTTATTTCAGCATTGAACAATTATTCACACTTTACAAAACCTTTAACAATTATTTTCTCATTACAATACTACAGAATAAAAAAAAAATAATAAATGCGTACAACACTTCCAAAGAACGAAAAACATCGTACACGAGATGAAAGTCGTAAAAGTAAGTGACGGAGGAATAAAAAACGACTCCTAGAAGTAAATATGTCGTGATATCAAGTTATCGAGGCATCAACGACCTAGCGCGGATCCTTCAAACTCAGTATACTGAGACAAAGGTTCTAAAGTGCTATAGCGTGTTCTTAAGCAGGGAAGTAGATTAGCTCTTTGAGGGTTGTATTATTTAACTCATGACAAAATATTCTTCTCCACTCTAGACACAAGGCTGGGAATTTTGGGGAAGGTGACCAGTCGATTAGATCGACCCTAGTACGCAACGGGTATTTAATTTATCCACCCTTAAAGTATGAAAGGCAAAGTCGCCCTCGGTAGAATTTGAACTAAGAACGTAAGCGTTTCGCCCGGCGTGCTAACGTTTCTGCTGGCTTGCCGCCTTGACCATGCCAAAATATTAACTGAAAACAGCCTGTATTCATCCTCTATTAAGTTTTCATTTTTTCAGCCTCCAAGATGTGCCCATGCTACGAGAGCAATATTGAGAATTTATATTGCTTCACAAATGTTCGTATCATCCTTGCTCCTTGGCTATGATAATATTCTCTATATCATGTATCATTTCAATTTTAGTATGTATACTGCCAAAGTAGAGAAGAATGCATACACACATTCACACAGACAAATCTTACACTTATATTAACGCTTGTGCTTATATAAAAGTATACCGATGAGAACACATGTTAACAAACACATATTGGTCTAGAATAGATACACGATAAATCAGTCCACTCCGAATCACCGTTACTAGACAATCAAATATTAGGTTTTTATAGACTTACAACTTCTAATTCATATAAGGTGGGTCAGGGATCGAATTCAGAAACCATTTAATACCGTACTTTCTGATATCTCACCCTTCTTACTCTTACTGATGCAAATACAACTCCACAAACTTTCATTTCGAGATACAGCACGTATCACAGCATACTGTATGATTTGGACAGCAATTGCTAATATGCAATGGCCTGTGCGTTACACACACACACATACATGCATGCATACATGCATACACTGTGGGTGTTAAAATTCCATGAAGGAGCTTTGAACCTAGGTTAGAAAACGATACTTTCTCTATTGGCAAGAAATTTTGAAATAAAGTGAATGACATATATACATACATACATGTGTGTGTGTGTGTGTGTGTGTGTATTTATGTATGTATATGAGGAAGTTCAGTATAACATAGGTTTCGAATTTTGGCACAAAACCAGCAATTTCGGGGAAAACGGTAAGTGTTCAGCTGGTACATACTTTAGCGACCCTGAAATGATAAAAGGCAATTCGACCTCGGTGGAATTTGAACTCAGAAAGTGAAGACTAAGAAAGCGTCACAAAGCATTTTGCCCACTGTTCCATTGATTCTGCCAGCTTGCTGTTTTCATGTTAAATATAATATTAAAGATTATCAAACTGTTATTGCTATCAATTTACTCGGGATCTTTTTTAAAACGGGGGCCACATTTTTCATTAATGTTTTACGTAGTGTTTTTGGTACCGAAAGACTTTCAAACTTCGTATACTTATCTATTTTGTGTTATAGAACAGAAAAATATTTTTGTATTCGAATTTATTTCATGTAAAAAATTGTCTTATTTCGATAATTTCAACCAATCACTGACAACTATTCAGTTGTTTACATTTACTCCTTTCGCTGATTAAGCCATAGCTTCGTTTTATTTGCTTTTTTTATTTTCTTTTTTTTTTCTTCGTTTTATTTGCTTTTTTCTTTTAACATTTGCTGTTTTACCCTAACCCTAACTCTAACCCTATCACCGATAGAATTGTTTCAGAATCGTTTGTTTATGTAGTCGGCACTTAATGTATATCGGCTGAATGGACGTTAGTGATTGGTTGAAATTACAGAAATACGACAACTTTAACATGGAATAACTTAGGGATTTCTTTTTTTTTTAAAGAAGACTAAGAGAAAAAGATGTTTTATATGACACATTCTACCAGTGTTCCAAGTTTCAAAGTGTTTCGTTAATGAAAAATGTGGCCCCCGTTTTAAAAAAGATCCTTTACTTGTAATTCCCAAATATTTACTCCAAATGAATTGAAACCTATTCGTTTATTAGAATCAAATCTCTGGATAGTGCTCTCAAGATCTTTATGTATACTACTACATAACAAGACCAATAATGAAATTGCTATTGATAAATTTCTTGTAATGACTATGGAGGTTAAAGCAAGTGGCACACTAGCTACAAAAATGAACTTGAAGGGAAACGCCGATGTCAAGAAGTTGTTATGCTCTCGTGATATTGTCGGTGAAATTATATTTCACAAGGATAAATATATAAAATAATTCGCTGTGCAAACCTTATGGTGTGCGTGTGCGTGTGCGTGTAATTAGTAATTATATTGTGTTAACTCAATAATATTCTTTTAGATATTTAGTAAAAAGTAAACGTCACCACACCCATTCTTTTATTCCCTTTCTTTTCCCTCTCTTTTCCCTCTGTTTAACCCCCTCTCTCTTCTTCTTCTTCTTCTTCTTCTCCTTCTTCTTCTTCTTCTTCTTCTCTCTCTTTTTGTTACACAAATATATGCGCGTTACACAATCGGCGTTTCAACGATGAGAGTTCTGCAAATTTTAAACGCTGTGGTTTCCGCTAAGATTTGCAGACTCGTATTTCGGCTGTTCTGGGTCTTAATACATGAGCACCAAATGAAAATTCTTCATTTTGATGTCAGTTACCAATTTAAAGTCAGGAAATGATGAACTTAAAGATATGTTGATCCTAAGAAATGTTATTCGAGCTACGGATTAAATGCATAACATTTTTATAGGTCTTACTGCTTTTCTTTGAAATCCATTCATATATTTTGGAAACTTGTATTGTGAGATCTCTTGACGCCTTCTAAATATGATGCGGTGTTAACTTTATATTTTGTTCCTGCCTAGCGCATTTCTATTGTCAAATACTGTCTAGTAGTTAAATGTTGTTCAAAGGTCCTTTCAAAACAGTGAAAAGTATTTTCTTGTTTTGTCATTTTCACATTGTCTACTAAGTCTTATTTATGTTCAGTTCATTTTAATATACATTATTTCCTTTCATTAATAACTTGTTTTTGTTCTTTAAACATTATCAAGTGGTTTTCCTGTGATGCATTACATTTTGTTTCCTTTCCTTTTGCCGTTTCGTTACTCTTTTCCTTTATAACAGTTCTTCCGCCACCCGTTTGTAATTAAGTTTTGATCAAAACTATTTTGCAAGAAACTGAAAGCTATTGAGAGACAGACACCAATTAGAAAACTTACTTTCTTCTTAATTATTTCAAATTGCACTTATATTTGTCTACAAAATATTGTACATATCTTTATTATACGTTATTGTATTTTTTGATTTAGCAATAATTAAGAAATTCCTCTGTAGTCAACACACACGTGCACGCACACACTCATATACATATATATATATATATATA
>NC_068988.1:33872671-33876343 GCF_001194135.2 Octopus bimaculoides
TATATATATATATATATATATCTTTCTCTCCGTATATTTACTTCACCGTAAACCTTATAATTCAATCATTTACGATACACGTCTTCAAATAAGTATAGTGCAAAAAACAGAAGCCGTTAAATCTCTTTATTTTTCCTTGTAACCATCGACCCCAGTGAAAAAGACTTTATCCGCCTTACTATCTTTCATGCTTCCATCTTTATCTCTACATTCAGCTTTTTGCTTAAAATCTCACAAACGTTATTAGGTTTCACACTCCCCATTAACAAACACACATCTCTCCATAAAGCTCAGTTATCTTTCGTTATCCCACTCATTACAGCATCCTTCTCTTTTTGCTTACAGTTTTTTTTTCCTTTTAATTTCATCAGTGTATCTATGTTTCCGCTCATGTCTTTCTTTCAAACACTCTCTCTCAGCCTCGTTTTCTCTCTTTTTTCCTCACTTTCACTTTTATCCTATGTTGTTCTTTTTATACAACGTTTTTTCTTGCAACTATACCTCGTACTTTATACTATGTACATAAATGACTTGTAGATCGGCTCCAATTTTGTTAAACATTAAAGTTAAGATTTTAGAATCGAGGTCTTCATAAACACAGTTTTGGGCAAAATATGTAATGCCTGCATAACCCAGGCATAGAAATAAAGTTGCAGTTGCATCTGATTGTTCGTGTACAAAATCATCTAAATTCCTGTAAAATAATTCAAATGGATGAGCAACTGTGCGCTTCTTGATATTTGTAACATTCCAGTTAAAACAATGTCTTGCACTTGTTGTAGAGATAGTATTCAAGGGACCATTCTGAAATAATTTTCAGTTCCCTTTTTGATCATTCCAAGTACTCCTATAATTATTGGTGCAGTAACTGCCTTGAGATGCCATCAGTTTATTTTTTTTATTTTAATGAGCAAATTATTATATTCCTTGAGCTTGCCAAGTTCTTTTGCTGCAATATTACGATCACAGGGAATGCTCACGTCAGTCAATATACAAACTCTATTTTTTTTTGAATTTTCACAATAATATCTGCCTTATTGGCTTTGATGGTTCAATCTGTATGTACAGGAGAGTCCTAAAGAATCGCTACATTTTTTCCCTCAGTTAAGCCGAATAGTCATGCTCATACCACTTGTCAACTGTTTTGTTTTATGATACCGACATATTAACCAGTGTAGATATTAGTCAACCTAGTCATGCCTTGATTTTATAGTCTACCGGTGCTAAATATTAAATACTCCACCGTTTCAATGTTCTCAATGCAGAAAGAGCATTTTGTGTCTACTCTATTTTTAATCATATTGGCTTGGTAGTTCTGGGTTAATAAGTTTGATCTTCAACAGCTAAGTTAAAGTATTTGCTCTCTGTCTTTAGAACTAAGCTAGGTAGTCACTGATGGGTGTGCATCTCGTAAAAATCCTCTTGTTTGAAACAAGCCATATATCCATATATTTGCCATGCAGATGCATCTGCAACAGACATTTTATTTCACTCCTTGTCCTTCAGTTTGGACATATTCTACATGATTTCGTGTTGTTTTGTACAAATGAGAAGTTTATTAACCCTGTATATCTCTGTTCCTGTTTTTGACACCTATATTTAGACGACCAACATATCTTCCTTTTTGTTAGTTTATAGAAGGTTTTCTAAGACGTGTATAGTTGAACTTTTGTTGTGCACCGTTTGACAAATTCGTATGCCATTTCTTGCACATTTACCCATTGGGACCTGACAAGGACCGGACTGCGTAAGATAATATGGTCAGCTTTTTCATTACACTTGCTACGTAATTTGTATTTGATGCTAATACCTTTTAGTATATAATCAGCTTAGTTAGTTCTGGCTTTATAGTGGATTTGAGCAGTTAGTATCAGACATTCCCCTTCTGTAATTATAACAGAGCTTTCAACAATAGTTGGCTTTCACTTTAGTTTATTATCACTCTGTCGAGCCTTACAGGATATTGGCCGTGGGATTGTTCCTTTCCTTCAGTTTTTCATTAACATAGTTTATAAATTCATTTTGATTTTTATATTTGCTTCTTTTACAACTTTTATGTTATGCTGTCCTCCTTTGAATGTATTATTTCAATGTAGTTATTGCCTCGCTTGTTCTTACGCATGTCTTTATTTATGGAGAATAGAAAAAACTGTTTGCCTTACTGTAATTTTCAGTTTCCCTTTACTTGCTTCCATTTTTCTATCTTACTTGTGTTATTTTATGATAGTTTGCTATTTGTATAATACCCAGCACACCTTGAGTGAAAGGTAGGTCAATTCTATGTATATTAGATTTGGTATTGTATCTTTGCAACACTGTCAGCAGTTTCCGTTTTCTTTTTCATTCTATCAAAGCTTTCCAATTCACTGAATTTCCATTTTATTATGCTGGAGGTGTAATGCATAACAAGAATGTCTAGAGTATTTATACCTACTATCTTATTTATAACACTCAAACCAGAGTTTTGAAAAGTATTATCCTGGCCGTTCTGTAGTAAACTTCCTTCATGTTTTCTTCATATCTGTGTTTTCCTCATATTGTCTTCTCTGTCATGGTTTTCTATGTAATTCAATTTTACATACCCGAGTGGCTATAATATTCATAATGCATAAATGTCATTTTGTTTTGATATTATATCAGCATAAGGGCATCATATTTCAGGAGATAGCCGAAACGATTCGTGGGACACACATAATTTTAGGAAGGATCTCAGAAAAAATAAATGAGAAGGAGAATGCTTAAAATTATTCAAAATATGAGGCGTAAATTTATTACATAATTCTAAACAAGATGTGGTATATTTTCACTCAGCTTATTCTATTGGTACTTTTATAGCATTTTTATAGACAATTTTCTGAAAATCTTTTGCAAAGATTTTGCTAGACGCACACAATACAAATACCTACAAGAATAAATATGCGTACGCGAGCATGCGTATACGGGCGTACAATAGAGACAAGAGGTTTAAGAACTTCCCTTCAGATTTACGAACTTGCAGCTTCGGTCATTCTGCAAGCGTCATTTTTCGATAACTTCGTGTACACCCACCACAAATGAATTATACGGATAATTCATCCGGACTTGTTACAGTATGTCCAGCTGACTCGTCTCGCCTGAGATTTAATGTAAGAGCGCCAGAGTCTGTAAAATACTCACCTGTTTACCTACTCTGTCAATGATGACGTTAATTCATTTGTTCAAGTATTATATACTAATAAAAACGCAAATAAATTTATACAATGCGTATAGACCCTTGCGTTTAAATCAGTTAGCTCTTTCCAGAGAACTGCTTAAATAAATTGAATAGTTTAATGATTTTGCCATAATTGTTGTTTGTACCAATATACAGAAACATATACACACATGGAACAAAAAGCGAAAGAGAGAGAGAAAAACTGTAAGACAAAGTTGTTTAGAACTTTTGTTATGTAACATGTGGTGAGCCATAAACATACGTAAATGAATTTGAAACTGAACCAGGAATTTGCCTTTTCAATACTTTCGTAAAATATTACGCTTTGGTAAAACAAAGAAGGTGCAATGAAATGCAAAGGCGTAGAAGTAGTCGTTGTCATTCATAGCCGTTAGTCATATGTTGGTGTAAGCTCTCTCTCTCTCACTCTCCCTCTCTCTCTCTCTCTCTCTCTCTCTCTCTCTCTCTCTCTCTCTCTC
>NC_068988.1:33876740-33878845 GCF_001194135.2 Octopus bimaculoides
ATATATATATATATATATATATATATATATATATACATACATACATACATACATACATGCATATATGCACCTACATACACACACACATGTATGTAAGTATGCATCTATGTATGTATATCATAAGTGAAACTATAATTGTTGTTATCTCTCTGCTACTATGCTCACTGGGTTATGGTCTGGAACGATCAGTTGATGACAATTGAACCTGTATAAACTTCTATTGCATAACAGAATGTTTACCTACCCCGTAGGTATATAAACAAGTTCATGCTCTGTATATTTCTTGATAACTCATTTTCACAGTATAAATATCAAAAGTGGCATCGATTTCTTCGGAGAGCGTAGTTTTAGTCTAGAGACCACTGACTTATTGACCCTGCTTCACTTCCCTGAAACACTCTGTTCCACGAATGATTAAGCCAATATAAAATGTATTTTGTCTTACACTACCTGTTCTAGATTACATTACTTCTATTACATATATGCTACTTATTTATTATTATCATTGTATTTACTTTCAAGCAGTTGTCTCTTTCTCATGAACGAAACTTAAGTACCCAATACATACGGCAACACGGTAAATTATTTATCTAAAGGTAGCATTTCACTCTGCAGATATTCCGAATGCTTAATTTGACGAAATACACTCATAGATCTCTGTATTACAACATTTTTTCTGACCGTGTCTTCATGTTTTTTTGTGCACGTCATGTACCCAGATATGTATCTATATGTACATGTAGATGAAGGTATGTAGATACATGTACATATATATACATATACTCATATATATATATATATATATATATATATATATATATATATACGTAAGAGAATAATTTAGACAAGCGTATACTCTCTTCAGATGATACCCAACCAACAGTTCAAGTAGACCCTGATGAAGTTGCGTTGATAATTAACACCAAAATATAAAGGCTCGCAGCAGAAACGTGCGTAGGTGTTAACAAAAAAAAAATGTGATTAACTGTAAAATAAAACTCGGACGTACCTATCTCTGTATGTCTGTTTTCCTGATCTTAATTTCATTATATATGTGTGTGTGCGTGTCTGTGCGTATGTGTGTGAGTATGTGTGTGTTTGACAGAGAGAGAGAGAGAGAGAACATATATCTATCTGCATACATGATCATGTATACTTGCGTTTGGTTGAATATGGATCAATCAATCTGCCAATCTGTAAAACGAGATTCCTCGCTACCGAGAAGAGCCTTCTTATACAAATTCTTCCTGAACCAGTATTACAAACATTTAGACATAAAAGAAGTATACGATAAAAAGAAAGAAAAAATAACATATTAATTGCTGCTTATAAGAAGAGAAGCTACATTTGCTCAGCTCTGAATAAATTGTACATAGGACTGTAAGCGACAAATTAAGGCAACATATAGGCAAGTATAAAAAAAAATTGAAGAATATAAAATGAATACAACATATATAAATATATATATATATACTGCAAGAGGAGGGGAAAGAGAAAGGAAGAAAAAACGCCTTCTCTCTAAAAGATTTGACTTCCGTTCTGCAACTTCCGTTTCCGACAGTAAAGAATTAATACAATACATTGCGTCTTCTTTTATCCTTTTACTCTCCCTTACCAGTTCTTTGTATCTATTTGTCTCTTTCTCTCCTTCCCCCTCTTTCTCCCCCTCTCTTCCTCTCCTTGTCTCTTTCTTTTAATTCCATTTTCTTTGTGTTTTCTGCCATCATTCTACTTTGCTGCACTTCTCATTGTCGCATTATATTCATATGCGGATGTGTGTCGACCTGTGTATGCGTGCTTGTGACTGTATGTCTGTGTGTCTGTACGTGTATGTGTGCGTGTGTGTGTGTCTGTGTGTCTGTTTAGTGCGAGTGGTAGCACGCGGGAATATGTGTGTGCGTGTCCACGTACATGTGTGTGTATGTGCATGCATATGTGTGCGTGCCTCTGTGTGTGTCCGCGTGCTTGTACGTGCGCATCAGTTTAAGCGCTTGTGTGCACTGCTGCATATGTGCATATATGCATTTGAACAAGTTCCAACATATTTGACTAATTGTGCACAATTATACTAGCATGGTAGAATATGTATATATGCATGTATATAT
>NC_068988.1:33881457-33887324 GCF_001194135.2 Octopus bimaculoides
TCTCTCTCTCTCTCTCTCTCTCTCTCTCTCTCTCTCTCTCTCTCTCTCTTTCTCCATCACTCACTCTCTCTTAGTTGTATTCATGATTTCTTTCTTTGTCTCCAAATCTCCATTCTCTTATATTATCGCAAATTACTTTAAAATGTACTCAATCCTTTACTTTCCTTATAACTTCCACTTTCGTTACTGCATCTTCTTTATTATACTCCTATTTTTTCACCTTCTTAGTCTCTCTTATCACCTGATCTAGTTTCCCATTTCTCCTTATTTCTTATCTCGTTTTGAAGATCTGACACAGAATGCCTCATTGCGATCATCGTTACATTTGTCTTTTTTTTATCTCTGAAAATCTCTCCAAACTAGTCCTCCAATGAAGTTCCTAAATGAATTCGAAAGTCTAGAGAAGCGTTCTAGTATTTCTTTCAGCTCTTTACGTTCTGAGTTCGAATCCCATGGAGTTCAACTTTCATCCTTTCGTTGTTGATAAAATAAAGTTCCAGTCAAATAACCGAATCGATGATATTAAAAATTCTCCCACCCGCCTCAGGGGATGCCTTGAGGGGAAGATTCTGCCAAGTCGATCTCTTCTGAAGACAATGTCCCCGTTTATTCAGGGCAAGTTGCAATGAACCCCACTGGATCGCGCAGAAAGAGCTGAATGACCTTGCCCGTCATTTGTATCTATTTAAGCGGGGGTCAGAGCTCCTGGCATTCTGGCTTAAGCAGTAGAACCTGGTCAAAGCAGATGTAAAGATCACTAGAAGGAAGGTGAATTTGTGGTTGTATTTCAGCAGAAATTCCTTTATAACAGGTTTTAGTGTTGCAGACAAACGAAGTGTTATGAGTGTATTCTAATTTACAAAAATTATGCTACATGTGTAAGGCTTAGCGCACTGTAAATATCATTAGACTTTTATCCTATTCGCCCTGAGATAAGGCACTGAGATAAGGGAATATTAAATAATTGGTGATCATTCTGATTTTCTTTATGCATTTTCCTCTGGTTAATGTGTATGACTTCTTAATGAATGTGGATCTCGCTGTTACTAGATTAACAATTTTATTTATGGACCGGGCGGGTCAACCTCGATCTTGAGCAATATATATTTCATGTCACATTAATTCTGTTTATTCATGAGGATAGGAGTACCAGCCGAATGCAGTTAAAACCTTTGCTCCCTCCAACTACCACATCTTCGTGTTCTACTAATTGGAGAACGGACAAGTGGGGATCTATATCTTACCTAAAACAACTAGTGATAGCATACTACATGTTTCCAAAGTTGTACGTGCTTTTGAGTGATGGCTGTTCTTGTTTGCCTTCTTGTTTCCGCATAAATATAATAATAATTAGAATTTCCAGTAAACACCAGCTGCTTTGAGCTCCATTGCGCATTAAGTGTTTCTTAGTTGGATGTCTGTATTCCTCCGATGGGTTCTCTCCGTTATTAACTTTGCTAATGCTGCTTCTTTTTGTTTAGCTTTTATTTTTTTATTTTTTTGTTATTGTCTGTATTGTTATTATGATTGTTCTTCCTCTTGTTGCCGCTGCTGCTTCTATTGTCAACGGAATGCTTGTTGTCTCCTGCATTCTTGGCGATATTATTGATTAGTGCCAATATTGTTGTTTGTGTTGTAGTTGAAGTTATCATTGTTATCATTCCTATTTCTACTGATGATGATGATGGTGATGACGACGATGACGACGACGACGACGACGATGACGACGATTGACGATGATAATGTTGATGACGGTGACGATGGCATTGTCAATGGAGCCGTTCTGTTTTTTTGTCTCCCTTTAGTCTCTATTACTCTCTCTCTATTCAACGCTGTCCCTTAGTATTAGGGTTCTTAATGTTGTTAATGGCGTCGTTAATAATGTCTCAGTTGTTGATATTGTTGTTATTGTTATTTTTTTCTCTTCATTGTTGAATATGTTATACAATAGGAGTTACGAATCAGCAGCTAATTTTTATTTATTTATTTTTATAGAAAGTTAGTTTTAACATTTTGCTCTTGCTAATTTTACTGTAATTTAAAGTTGCAACCGATTACACTGCCATTATCACTTCAGGCTCTTTACATTTGCGCTACTGTTGCCCCTTTTGTTTATGATAACGTTGGTTATTTTCTTCGCTGGTTAAAAAAGAAACATCCCAAAATATCTCGTCAGGCGTTTTCCCCTAAAATCAGTGTTCAAAATTGTAAAACTTCTTTTTTTAAATATGCTATGGCAGTTTTTGTCTTTGCTTATACATTTCTGCATAAAATTGAATCTTGTTTAATAATAATAATAATAATAATAATAATAATAATAATAATAATAATAATAATAACAACAACAACAACAACGAAAACAACAATGACAGCAACTACCAAAACAGCAGAAACAAGAAAACAATAACAATAATAACAATAATAATAATAATAATGATGATGATGATGATGATGATGATGATGATGATGATGATGATGATGATGATGGTGATGGTGATGATGGTGATGATGATGATGATGATGACGATGGTGATGATGGTGATGATGATGATGATGATTGTGATGATGATGATGATGATGATAATGCAGTACAAGGCAGTGGCTCTCATGGCTTCTGATCTTCACTAATTCGAAGTGATATCATGCACATAGTTTTGTTCTTGTATAAAAAGATGCGCTAGAGCAAATATTCTGCACAATACTACAGATTTGCCAGTTGTTTGACCTTAACCAGTTCAACTCGTCCCTTAGTCTCTGATGATATGTCCATCTCTGACCACGAGCAGAAGTAGTAGGCGAGCATCCTAGCCATGTGCTGAAAGGAATTCTTAGGGATTTGGATAATTCACATCTGGAAGCATGAGTGTTTAGTTCAACATTCTTAAACAACCCTTATTCAGGGACGTTTTGAGCGGGATGGGCTTACTCAACCGGAAGTAAATTTTCACTGGGCCCCAGCTGCAAGGTCATTACCCTGTCACGCACATATGGTTGTGATGCATGTGCCTGGTGTACCCTTACCAGATGGGTAGTCATGATGAGTGTACTGGGCTTCGTATGTTTTTCCCCAATGTCAGTTTGATGGCATGCACTGCTCTCTCACTCAATAATAATAATAATAATAATAATAATAATAATAATAATAATAATAATAATAATAATAATAATAATGATAATGATAAGAAGAAGAAGAATATTTTTCTGCTAAAGGTAAAAGGCCTGACATTTAAGGAGAGGGGACTAGCCGATTATGTCGACTCCATTGTTTCACTGGTACTTAATTTATCGATACCGAAATGATGAAAGGCAAAGTCGACGGGATTCTAACTCAAAACGAAAAGACGGACGAAAAGCCGTTAAGCACTTTGCCCAGTGTATTAACGATTCTGCCAGCTCACCGCCCCAGAATAATAATAACAATAATAATAATAATAATAATAATAATAATAATAATAATAATAATAATATAAATAATAATAATAATAATAATAATAATAATAATAATAATAATAATAATAATAATAATAACAACAACAACAGAATAATGATGATGATGATGATGATGATGACGATGATGATGATGATGATGATGATGATAACAATAATAATAGTCAATAACTGACAATTACACAGAAAAAATCCACCCCTGACAACGAGTGAAAAAGAAATCATCTACTTTATGTGGACTACCTTAAACTATATAGAAATGGAAACTAAAAACAACGGAGAATTGGTTACTCTCATCCAAAATGTAAGAATATTCAGCAAGTGTACTGGGACGAAGTTTTGGGTATATAAGTGCACAGTGTTAATTTGGAATAGTCACCGAAATAAGAAAACTGGTAACATGAAATTACTTGGTCGCTGAAAAATAATGACGGTAATATATACATAGTTGTACTGCATGATGTAATGTAAAATTGAAAGAGGGAGAACATCTCCAGAGTAGAGCAGAAAGAAAGAATTTGAAAGGTTTTCGAACAAGAACCAGGTGGCAATATTCCTAATGCAATGAGCAATTCAATATTAAGTTACTCATCCCTGGGGTCTGGGGTCGCTATGATCGACTTAAAATTCCCATCAAACACTGCAGGCACTGTGCCATACATATTATAAATATTATTATTTATTCTTCTTCTTCTTCTTCTTCTTATTATTATTATTATTATTATTATTATTATTATTATTATTATTATTATTATTATTATTATTATTATTATTATTATTATTGAGAGAATGCATGCCATCAAAGTGAGCCTGGGGTAAAATATACGAAGTCTAGTATGCCCATCATATCTAACAATCTGATAAGGGTATACGAGGCACATGCATCACAAACATATGTGCGTGACATGGTGATCTCATAGAAAGATATACAGGTGGGAGTACAGTTAGAATTTTATCCAGGTCGAGTAGCCCTTCCAGCTCAAACGGCCCTTGAATAAGCGATGTTTAAGGTTGTTGAAGTAAACACCCATTTTCCAAAGGAAAATTATCCAAACTCTAAAAAGTCCCTCTGAACACAAGGCTATGTTGCTCCCCACACCTTCTGCTTGTGGTCAGTGATGCACATATCGTCAGCGACTAAGGGAGGTTCTCAACGGGTTAAGGTCAAACAACTGACCAGAATATTTTATATCATAACAATGTACATGATAACACTTCCAGTCAGTTAAAATCAGAAGCCACGAGAGCCACTGCCTGGTATTGCATCAGGGTTTTATTATTGCTATTATTATTATCATTATTATTATTATTATTATTATTATTATTATTATTATTATTATTTAGTAGTTTTATTTTTATAACGTACTTTTACTTCACTACCGAGCGCAGCTCTGTGTGCCTTGGGTATGTGCTGTGGTTTGCTGTGATGCTCTTATGGTTACTGTATTGAAAGTGTTTGCGTAGGATGTGTGCCGTGTCCAGCAGTGCAATTTTCTGTATGTTATATATATTTGTAAGTCTCGGTGTTTTTGTTATGTATTTTTCTGAATATTATTTTATTATACCTAGGTTGAGCCTTCATATACTGTGTGGTCAACTTTGCCTTTTATGATTTTGTGGTCGATAAAATAAAGTACCAGTCAAATACTGTGGTGGATAGTATCGTCTCCCCTCTTCTCTAAATGCTTTGTAATATTTTGCCTGATTTAGAAACCATTATTTTACGTAAAGGACTATAACGTAATAGAATTCAATCTAATTTTTATTTTTGTGAAAGTCTGCAGGAAAAAGCGCCTTACTGCTTCAGTTGTTCTTACAGTAATATATGTTCTTTTTCCTACGTTTGTGTTTTTTTTCTCACTTCCTTTTAAATTGCTCTTCCTCTTGTAATTGCATTCTACGCCAGAATATGATTTCCCATACATGTTAATATAATCAGGGAACTTTAAATCCTGAAACTGCATTTTCATTTGATTTAATCCAGGCAAGAATAATTAGTAAACCCTGTTCAAATTCAAAAGATGCTTGCGTTAATTTATTTGCCTTAAGATCTCTTTCCGTGAAAACTATGTGAACAGAATTTATTTTCCATTCAAAGGAAATGCTTTATAGGTTTCTAGTTGGTCTCATTTTCAGTCTCTAATACTTGATATCGTGTGATGTATTTGTAAAAGTCCTTTCCTGTACACGTAAATTCTAATGTGTGTGGTTATGTTCAAGTGTATTCATAATTTCAGTTCATTTCTTTAGAAAGAAAACAAAAGCAGCTTGAACCATGGAGACTTCATGCAGATAAGCGTGAAAATTTGCAAAACGATGTGTAGGTTACGGTAGAAATTGTGGCTCTTAAATTGTTCCGTTGCCGTTGCAAGAAAATCAACTGTTGTTTTTAGATATATATATATATATATATATATATA
>NC_068988.1:33887513-33890945 GCF_001194135.2 Octopus bimaculoides
GTATACATTTAAACACATACGAGGTATTCCTCATAGTATTCCCTCACGCTAAAGAGAACAGCTAAGTTCCACAACCACTGTTAGGGATAACATTTCGAAAGGAACGAAATGAAAATAAAAACATTTACCATCTAGTTTCCTGGACCAATTGGTTTCTGATTTTGATTGCAGCAAATAAAATAATTTGCTAGGTGAAATTTTCATCTATTCCCCTTCGATATTATCAATTATTGAAAATGTTGGGGATAATTTTCGAATTTTTAACGTTGGCATTTTATTTACTGACGACAAGGAGCTGCGCTTGCGCGGTATATTTGAAAAATTAGAATGTAGAAACAAGAGGCATATAATTGATTGCCTCGTGTATATATGTTTAATTTGAGGTGTACCTGTTGATGAAGATTTCACCTAGCAAATTATTTTGTTTGCTAAAATAAAGATCAGAAACCAATTGGTCCAGGAAAGTAGATGGTAAATATTTTAATTTTCATTTCATTCCTTTCGAAATGTTATCCCTAATAGCGGTTGTGGAACTTAAGTGTTCTTTTAGCGTGAGGGAATTCTATGATGGATACATTTTATGTGTTTAAATGTACACTGTATTTATGAGTAATATATAGTCTTTGGGCTAAAGTTTTACACACTGGGCCACTGGTAATAGATATCTGTAATATTTCTATTCTCCTTCGATATTATTATGTATATATATATATATATATATATATATATTTGTGCTTGTAATTCAAAGAGTCAGCCTTGTCACACTGTGTCACTCTGAATATCCCCGAGAACTACGTTAAGGGTACACGTGTCTGTGGAGTGCCCAGCCACTTCCACGTTAATTTCACGAGCAGGTTGTTCCGTTGATTGGATCAACTGGAACCCTCGACGTCGTAAGCGACGGAGTGCCAACAACAACATATATATATATATATACATAGTTCAAATTAACAGAAAACAAAATTCGAAGAGAAGTGAATGAGCAACGAGCAGGTATTAGTTTAACGCTTGAAAAGAATAGAAATGTCCTTGACGTTTCGAGCGTGTGCTCTCTATTAAGAGAATAAGGGATAAAAAAAGAACCAGAGAGAAATTGAAAAAAAAAACGGAGAGTGAAAAAATGTGTAGGGATTAAATTGGGTCAGAATCCATTCAATTCTGCCTGAATTTGCCTTGCATTCTGATACTTCGTTAAGCTTCGTGCTACCTTTGTTCTTTCCGCAAACTTTTGTAAGCCTGGTGTGTTACTGGTATTGCTGTTTTCATAATAGACGATATGTTAGCGTGGAAACTATTGTTGCTGATACTGTTGACCATTTACAGTAATAATTTCTTGCTGAAATATTTTGCTATGGTGGAGTTGTAATTGTTGTCATTAAAGAATGCTCCGACATATTCGATAAATTCCATACTGCACTCTCTCTCTCTCTCTCTCTCTCTCTCTCTCTCTCTCTCTCTCTCTCTCTCACTCTCTCTCTCTCTCTCACTCTCTCTCTTCCTCTCTCCACCTTCCCATCCCTCTCTGTTGTCTTCCCCTCTCTTTTTCGTCTCTCACTTTTAATTTACGAACAAACACACACGCATATCTATATGTGCGTGTGCATGTGTAAATTTAAAAGGTGGATTTAGTGGTTTTGGACTTAATTTAACTCCTATTTTAGCATAAGCGGTACTAGTCAGCACTCTCCGACACATTTGCTACCTCTATTAATGTTATCTTTAAATATATATATATATAATTGAAATTTACAGAAAAACAAAACACGGAGACAGGTGTATAACCAACAGGCATATGTATTAGTTTGACACTCAGGAAGATGAGAAAGTATTTTACGTTTCGAGCCTACGCTCTTCAACAGAAAGGAATACGAGGAAATAAACACAGAGAGAATTAAAATAAATACTTGATATAACTTGATGAATACTTGCGTAAAATTATTGAATAATTTATACCAGTGTTAAGCATGCGTAATAAAAGTCAGAAGATATAACTATTTTAAAATATAATAGTGCATGAAATATACACGGAGAGAAAAGTACCATGTGGATTTCTTACTTGCTAAAAGCCAAAACGACGAAAAAAGATTCTTACATTAAAGCAAGTTGCTTGTACACGAGCAAGACATTTGAATAAATATGAATTATACCCATGCGTTTCACCATTAATGACCAAATAAATCGACTAATATGTTAATAAGTTGATTAATTAGTCATCCGTAGCTCGTCAGTAAGGTTGCTGTAAAATGTATAAATACGTATCGAAAACAGAAAGTAAACATGCGCATTCAGTTTCATTTTTTATATCAAGAATTCAAATCGAATGCCTTCAAGCAACGTGCCAAGCCAGAGTAGTATAGCAGATGGAACGGAATGCGCGTGTATCTACTTTGTGTTTTCGGTACGTATTGTAGTCTCATATTTATACATTTTACAGCGACCTTACTGACGAGCTATAAATGGCTAATTAATCAGTTAACTTAGTTGATTTTTCTCGTCATTAATGGTGAAACGCATGGGTTAACTGAAATGTGTATCCACTCAAACGTGTTGCTCGCGTACAAACAACGTGCTTGAATTAAGAATTTCTTCGTGGTTTTGAGCTTTGACTGCAGTCTTTTGCTTGTAAGAAATCCACAAGGTGGTTTCTCTCCGTGTGTATTTCAGACACTTATATATATTGTCTCTTGTAAACCCTTTTCTGTATGAATCTTTATGCATGAGTGCACCCAAGTCCCGATTTACTGCAGACACAATAAAGTGACCTCAGCTTAATATCCACTAAAACCCTTCCCCTAAAGTCACCTTCCCCTTTTCCGTCCCCCTCTCATTTACTTTATTCTTAACAACTTTAGACAAATTCACCTATCCCAAATGTTTGATCTCTTCCTTTACTTTTCTTACTGACTGATATTCCTTTTCTATTTTTTCCACTGTGACCTCCAGCTTCGCCACTCGTTTTCAATTATATCTTCAGTTTATTAACATGGTATTCCTTAACGACAATTTAACCTTCATATAATTACAGTATGTTAGACCTTATGAGCTAAATACCCCTCTCATTGAGTAGTCATTTCATAGGCAGACCAGCTAGTTAGGAAACATATGTAACCTGAACATTACCTGTTCCACTGCCTCATTTCGGATTTTTATTCGCATTCCTATCGACCTGAGTTGCTAACCATGAACTATGTATATATTTTTTCAGCTTATGTAATTTCGATATGTGAAAAGCCCAAACCCGCGTAAATAAATTATTATTGTTCCTCAAGGTTGATTTACTATACTTACACGGACTGCTCGTATTTTACAAACTTCCTACACTGAGATTCTTGGATCTCATGATTACATATCGATACACACACACACACACACACACACACACACACACACACACACACACACATGTATATATATATATAAACTTACTTGGAA
>NC_068988.1:33890955-33892191 GCF_001194135.2 Octopus bimaculoides
CACACACACACACACACACATGTATATATATATATAAACTTACTTGGAAATGGAAGCGTGGCGTTCAATCATATAATAATATAAAAAATATATATATGCATACATACATACGTATATGTACATAATTATACACATGCATATGTGGGCACAGGACGTTACAGAACGTAAACAACAGAAAATACGAAAATGTATAATACGAAATACGAGTACATGGAATATGAACATTTTTTGCGAACAACGAAGGAAACAAATGGAAAACAAGATACGCAACACACTTCATTAGTTGTCAGCTCTTTTTCTAATCCGTATTTCGATCATGTCACGACAAGATACGCCTTTAATAAAACAGTTGCTCCCACAAAGCAAATTCAATAAAATTTGGGATTTTGCGGAAGGTCAAAATTGGTAACAAAAACAGAACAATGAAGACAAAATGGAAGGACTGCTAAGCCTAAACGAAGTGCGGTAGCGAACACTAAGAAGCAAGCTTCGACAGGAGACAGACAAGAATACGGCTGATTCGTTCATCTGTATCAGGAGGAGAGAAAGAAAAAGAAGTTAGGGAAAGAAAGAAAGATGGCCGATGGTCACGTGGTTGCATCGAGAGAGCAAATGAGGAACAGTGAGGGAGAGAGAGAGTGACAGACAGATAACGGCGAAGGGGAGAAAAAATTAGAGAAAGGATAAGAGAGGATTCTGTTTTCTTTTCATGTGAAGCCATGGTGTTGTGGACAATAGTGCATCGCGTGTTTGCCTACACCAGTTACGTGATGAATAACAAGTCTGTCACAACCATTAATGGGTGGGAACAGCCTGATTTCGGTGAAAAGTCACGGTTTACGTGACTTTTCACCGAAATCAGGCTGTTCCCACCCATAACAGAATCTTACGTTGGGCGAATACACTTGGGTGTACACGAGGTGCACTAATGAATAGTAGACCGCTGGAGGTGCCACGAAATGTACGGGCCCCAGAAAATGTGGAACGCGTGAGACAAGCTTTGAGAAATGCATTAATGAAAACGGACACCTCATTATGCATATTGTTCCCCACGCTTAATTATGACAAATACTAACTTAATACGATGACATTAATGCCAACAAAATTTGTTTAGACCTAAAATCAATGATTTTGCGATCTTTCCAAGAACGTCCGTCATTTCTGAACCATCCTGTACCCTTTCCTTAATCGATTGCTGTATGTATGTATGTGTGTGTGTGTGTGTGTGTGTACGTG
>NC_068988.1:33892201-33893489 GCF_001194135.2 Octopus bimaculoides
GTGTGTGTGTGTGTGTGTGTGTGGTTCACATTTGCTTACGTTTCTCATTACTCCATTCACTTCATTTGGCAACAGATGTTCTTTTTACTGAAAAATGTCTCTCAGACTTACGAAGATGCGAGTCAAACATGTGTTTGTGTGTACGAGCGCTCGTGTGAGTATGCATATGTGTGTGTGTGTGTGTGTGTGCGTGTGTGTGTTTTCCTGTGTGCATGTGTGCGGTTGAATTTTAATTGTAAGCGTGTATAACTGAATGAACATACATTACATTTTTGCTATTGGATCAGCATGTTTCTGCATTATCACGTTTTCGCTTATGCCTACACAGACGTGATAGACGCATATGTTCCCAAAAACACATATAGCAAATCTCTAGATCTTTACGGATATCTACATGGCTTTCACAGATCGCATTTGGAGAATGCTAATCACGTACACGCAAAGCATTTTCACGGTTTCATACAAAGTTATTGTTACATAGTCCAATTTACATAGTGTGTTACAATGAAATAAAAATCTATATACAGGACACTAAAAGTAAGTTCCTGAAATATTTACCATAAATATTCTTTCTAGCTCAAATCTGGACGAAGCGTTCCCTTTAGCTGGGCAACTTATCTGTACACTTATTTTCCCAAGGTCATTAAACAGTATCACACCTGTTCTGATTGAACCAGGCTGCTATTTTTATTAAAATGATCCACTTGTATTTCTTTCTCAAAACTATGATATGCATATCTGAAGTGCTTTTTCGGTTCCGATCATATTCAGATGTACAGATGTAGAATATTTTGCTATTTTGCTATAATATAGAATATTTTGCTATTATTTTTGGCTTACTATGGATATGTATATTGTATATTTTGTATTTTATTTATGCATATAAAGTATTTTGAATATAAAATTTCTTTATTTATATACATACAAAAATATATAGTCATGTTATATATATATTTATACTTTCTAGACACTACATATTCATTATTTTCTTCACCTGTTTCTTTCTGTGTTCCTTTCTGTGAAAGAGCATACGCTCAAAATGTTAAAGACATTTCACTTTCCGAGCATTAAACTAAACATCAGTTTGTTGTCTACAGCATCTCTCTTCTTCTTTTGTTTCTTTTTTTATGAATTCTCCCCATATATATACATATACATATATATATATATTTATTTATTTATTTATGGGTTTCAGCCAAGTGGCTGTGGTCGTGCTGGAACATCACCGTGATTTTCTGTTTATATGCTTTGCTCTCTTCACGTTCCTTGCATGGCTCTTCTCCTGCAC
>NC_068988.1:33893589-33895202 GCF_001194135.2 Octopus bimaculoides
ATAGATAGATAGATAGAAATACATATGTGGATAGATACACGTATATTTCCACACATTCGTTTGTATATACCTGTATACATGTGAAATTTCATAGTGCTGCACCAATGTTTCTGAATGCCATGCTAGATGACACGAATATATTATAATACCAGGTTTTTTTGTTATATCTATAGACATTCAAAATGATATATCGAGAACAAACAACATTAATGAAACAGTAAACCCTGCAGTAGTAGACTTACGTTTTTGTTTTTTTGTTGTTTTTTTGTTCGTCAGGCATCCATTGGTTCTGTTGTGTAATATGCTCTGTCAATGGTCCTGTTTTGTGCGAAAGGGATAATTTAGTAATCAGTGCAAGTAACTATTTGTAAAAGTTTATTAACGTAAAGGAAATATACAAATAATTACTAGAGTTAAAATATGGGGTGGGATTGCAAAATAAAAATGTATGTAATTGACTGTAAGCAACTATAACCGAACTGTCAGACATGATATTCTTCTAAAACTACGAAGTGTTTTGTTAATTTTTTTCCAATTGAAATAGGTTTTAATGCTCATAGCAATACATTCATTCTTCTGCATTTTCAGTAAAACATAATAAGTGCCAAGTTAATTCTACCATAAATAATATGCATTTCTTTCGTGAGATTTTGCTTTTATTTTATTTATTTGTGTATTTATTTCATGTGCAACTTTGATTATGTGTCTCTTTTTCTTTTCTTTTCTTTTTTGTTTGTCTTTCAGGTTTTTGTAAAACAGTTTTTGTGCTGAGTATATATATATATATATATATATATATATACAAACACAGACACAGAGACACAGAGATACACACACACACACACACACACATATATATATATATATAATTATTATCATTATTAGTAGTACTATAAGTATTATTATTATACACACACATACGTACATAGTTATATGCATACGTATATATATATGTGTGTGTGTGTGTGTGTATATACATGTGTGTGTGTGTGTGTGTGTGTATGTGTGTATGCGTCTACATATATGCAGACGTTTGCGTGTGCTTGTGTAACTCTATTTAAAATGTTCTTAGCTTATTTTATTCTATTTTATTATTATTATAAATAAACCAGTCTTTCTCGCAGTACAAGTTATATTCAACGAGAATTGCTCGGTCTTTTAAATCTATAATTAGATGAAAGGAATAAATAAGTAAAAATATAGAGAAAGCATTACGCAGTGAATTGCAAAAAAAAAAATCTTTATTGAATATTTTATTTGATTTATCTCTAAATTTGTAATTTGTTTATTTGTTTGTATAATTGTCCAACTGTTAATGCATTTACATGTTATCTATTAAAGCGTTGGATAAATAGAACTAGTTCAGTGCTGAGTCTGTCTGGTTTTTGGTTTGTTTTTGTTGATCGGTTGGTTGGCTGTTTAGGCAGTCGGTTAGTTGGTCGGTTGTAGATTGTTTGATTAGTGTAGAAAATTTAATAACACTCATAGCATACAATATTTGCGAATGTATAAATGGACGAATGTATGGGCGGGTATATATAGGTTGGTATACATACACACACACACACACACACACACATACACATATGTATATATACATATATATATATACA
>NC_068988.1:33897212-33902218 GCF_001194135.2 Octopus bimaculoides
GTGTATTTTAGGATTCTCAATCATAATACTCTTTTCAATTTAAAAAGACTTTCATAAACAAGGACACACAGCCATAAACACACACACATACACACACACACACACACACTCACACACAGATATATATACGCGCACACGCGCGAGCACACACACACACCATTGCTAACACAACGATACAGAAATTGTTAGCTAAACATTTTATGGTATATTATACACAATGTGAGGATGAAATTGAAAGTCAAAAGCGTTAAATTAGCAACAACGACGTGTTCTCTTTCCGATACGGATTTTGTTAGAGTTTTATAGCTTATACTCTCAACGGTATGGGATCTAGTCAAGAGGTTTTGCCTTACTGCGAGATTCCTGTCTTGTGCCACTTTACACTTCAAACTGTAACATTGGCACACTCTGTCGCGTAGATGTAGTGTGTCATTGAGAGGAATTTTATTGTCAGGCATGCTTAGCCAAGAATTCAAAACGCATCTTTGTCATTTACAGAATCAAAGGTCTTGGAGAAAACCCAATAAAGGCATATGTAATGTTACACGCATACACACTCACACATACTCACACACACGCAAATGTACGTATATGTATGTATGTATGTATGTGTGTATGTATAAGGAAGATAACGATATGCAAGAATTGTAGTTTAATAAATGAAGCCCTGTCGTCCACCACTACCTAACTTCTATAATTTAGAAAGTCACGTAGCCATTCCCCAAGTTTTTCTACTACATTTAGGTCATGCAGTTCCTGACATATAATACCAAAGTTGATTTTAGTTGTTGAGCAGCTGCTTTAACACGTAGTCCCTTTGCAGTGTCAGTTTTCTATCAGGCAGCTCGTACCTGGCCGAAAACCATGCCCATGTTATGTGTCAGCCAGTAAGTCATTCTATTCAATGAACGCAATTAATTTCCATCGGACTATTTGTTCCATCATTTTACTGGTGTGAGGTCACAGGGATAGCTCTATAGTTTTTAGTACTTAATCTGTTTCTTCCTTTATGAACAAGGCTATTATGCCCTATTTTTATTTGTCTGAGAGTTTTCCACGTGCAAGGGAGCTCTCTAAAAAATGGACAGTAATTATTTAAGTGTTTGTTTGCATTACTTGAGAAGGATTACTGAGAATCCATCAGGGCCAGCAGCCGGGTTTGCATCTACCTCATTTATGGCCAGTGTTACATCTTCTTTAATGTCCAGGCACTCAATAGTTACTTCCACCTTTTTACATCTGTAGTGGTGAAGACATCTACAGGTTTGCTGACTTGCATGTGCTGTAAGCGTGAGGTGAAAATACTTTTGAATTGTTCATTCAGCGATTCACTTATCCGTATTGAGTTTCTAGCGAGGAAACCATATTTTTGGAGGAGTGCTCCTACTCTGCAACACTTTGAAGCAGTTTCTTAGGCTTACCTAAAGCAGGTTTTAGGATTTGATTTTACATGTTCTATAATCCAAGTTTCTTCCTCTGCTATCTCTTTTTCATGGGAATCTTTTTCAGATGTGTTCAAACTCCAGCAAGAGACCATAAATACTACACCAAAAACATTCTAGAGTTTATATATTCTTATTGCATAAAACTAGGGCATTGTTAGCGTACTGAAACCGAACGATATTGATGGACCAAAATATAATTTTAAAACCCCCTAAAACAGTCTTTTAGATGGTATTTGACTGATTAATGCGTATATATATAGGGCTACAGCATAGATTGACAATACCTTTATATAAAAAAAAACATAACGCGAAGCCACAGAAAATACCTTCCATACCTAGCTCTTTGCACATACAAATTCTCTCAATTATCCTGCGAACAGGTTAGCAATGAATTTCACTAAACACGTATAAGCAATTGAAAGAAGCTGCTACTTTAACCCTCCTCTGGTGCGGTTTTATATATTTCATGGTTAGTGCGGTGGGGTTTTGAGAACTCCACTCGTAGTTTTAGCTATTTTTAGTATTACCCAAAACTGATATAATGTATTTATTTAACATGTAAAGAAAAAACGAATACCTTTTGGAATGAAAGTCCAACTAAATAAAACTATCTTCGGTGGGTGGCGAGAGTGCTCCTTTCATGTTTACTAGTTGTTTGTGCTATCATCCTTGCTCATCACTCTGAGCAAAGCAGTCAATGCAAATGTGCATAGCATGTTCCAAGCAGATGGGCTTCCAGCACTTCTGGTAGCAATTGTTTATCTTACGATCTTTTGAGTTGGGGCACAATGAGCATCCTTGTATGGAATCTTCTCGATAACGTTTCCGAGGGAATTCCTGAGATGCTGAGAAATGTTGAATCTTCCTTTTCAAGTCTTTTCGCAAATATGGGTTTGTCTTGCGATGATGGATATGATCCTCTAACAACTTGGGTCCCAATTACCTCAGAAACTTTCGGCGCCTGATAGCTGTTTGAGAGTTTGCCATGGATATATTTTAAGCATTTATTCCTACCAAAATAAATAATTTTATACCATATGTTGCTGGTTTACTTGCATGCAGACTCTAAACGGACAGTTCCCTCTAAACGCAGCCAAATTTTCATATACTGTCACTTACTCTAATTGGACATACTATTATCAACAAATTTCTAAAACTTTCTAAATTTCTAAAATAGATGAAGCAGCGCTATTGCAGCTTTCATCTCCCTTTAAGCAGTATGTCTCTCTTTTGGCTTATAGCTTCCTTGTTTACTGTCAATGTAGACATTAGTGTAAGCTACTTATTCATTCAGGAGTGTGTGAGAAACAACAAAACAAAACAGCTATCCTATGCAGCATACACCGTGTTAGACATGGTGAACTTCTTTCCAGTGAGTTTAATTATTTTTGCCTATAAACTATTTTTTTATGTTCCTGGTAGCCTGCTGTTCATCTTCGACATTAGCTTCATCTGTTTCTCCAAAAAGATCATCTGGTGAATTCTGCAACAAGCCATCTGCTTCAGTTCCTCCATCTTCCTCTATTGTTTCTTCCTCCGCTATACTCATATCTTCCTCTTCATATTCCCCTTCATCAAGAAATGATCCTGAATCTTCTGTTTAATTCTCTCTCGACTATCTCTCTCAATTTTTCCATGTCTTTCGTAATCCATTGTGAATCTGAAAGGAAAGTAGATTTCTCACTTTATGGCATTCAGAACCATCTAACAGCAAAACAAAAATGCTGGTCAGTTGACAATAACATATAATGTTATGCAAGGAATAGTCAGCCTTTGAGATATAAAAATAAATAAGTAAAATAAGCAATAATGAAGAAAAGCAAGCAAAAATGTACCTGTCAATAAATAGTATAGTGAATACTAGTGTGCGCTATGCACAACCCCATACACAGATAACACGTGTGTACACTTCTCGTCACTCAGCAAGTAACTGAGTGGAGTTGTGCATTACCTCAGTGGAGTGTGCCAAGAAAGTGCATGGATAGAAAGCACTATCGCTGCTGCCAAATGTAAGAGACACATATACAAACATCACCGCACGATCGGAGGATAAATATACATTGTTCTAATTTGGGAAAGAGTCAATTCTTACAAGCATGGATCGTACTGACGTCCTATGAGGTGGATGCTGTGCACGAGGGGAAGATGACATTATATTGTTCCAAGTGAAATCTCGTATCTTCTTATCCTCATTCTTCTTCTATGTTTTCTTCATTTGCAGCTCTTCTTCGTCTTCGTTTCAGATGTTTTTACTCTTCAATTTGTTGTTCTCGCCTTGACATAGGAACCTTGACTGATTAGCCATTGACAATCTTGGCTTCTTTTTTGCAACATTTCGTTCTACGTTAGCACGCCGGGCGAAATGCTTAGCGGTATCTCGTCTGTCTTTACGTTCTGAGTTGAAATTCCGCAGGGGTAGACTTTGCCTTTCATCCTTTCGGGGTCGATAAATTAAGTACCAGTTACACACTGAAGTCGATCTAATCGACTGGCCCTCTCTCCCTAAAAATGTTGGTGCTTGTGTCTAGAGTAGAAAAGAATATTTGAATTTTGATCTATCTTTTCTTTTAGATTTGCTAATACTATCAAACTTTACGTTGTCAACCACTACAAAAAATATACAAAAACAAAAGAAAACGCGGCGCCAATTCGTGAAATACACGTCACGACACAGGTTCTATATTTGTTGCTATAGTATTGCACATGTTGTAAAGGTCATTTGCAACTCGGATGGAACAATTTGGAGCGAATCAAAGTTATTCCCGGACGGCCTAAAAAGTGTCAGCTTTGTTTTAAAACAAATTTTTTTTTAAATATATAGAATTCATGCGATTCTATTTCATTTACGTTTTAATAAACCTGTCTAAGTCCGGGAAATGCTCCTAAAAATGAATAATGATAAATGGAGATTCGGAAATGGATTAAGAAAATCTGTAAATCTTTGGATAAAAACAAACTGCGTTATATAGCAACGGATCTTTACATTCTGTACTTAAATATATCTTTTAATCATCTTGTAATGGATAAAACTCTGTAACAATGTAATAATGCGGTCAGCTTTTAATAAGGCATGACCTTGTTATAATGATACAAGGCAATAATTATGAATAATTAGATTCTGAAGTGATTTGTTCAATTAAGTCGCACTTCAGTTTGAGAGAAAATTTAATTAAATCCTTCCTTTGAGGAACAGGCTATATGTAATAGGCAAAGGTATCGTGAAAACGACAGCAATATTTAAATGCCACTTCATTTTATCGAGTTCGGAAGGAGATATTTAGTAACAAGTTCGACTGAGCGGAAATTGAACTCAGAACTTGAAGATCCACAACAAATACAACTTTAATGTAGCATTTGTTGGAAAGTTCTCTGCCAACACACAACCTAAGAAATACTGGTTTTAATTTGGAAAACGGTCAGCAAAATTTAGTTAGAGGTACTGCTATCTGTTGCTATCTGTTGGAGTTTCAGCATTTTAGCTGCTATTTCTGAACTTTGGTATGTGGTGAAGCAACTGTTGCTGATCCCTTAATTATGTTTATAAATATATATATATATATA
>NC_068988.1:33904032-33915376 GCF_001194135.2 Octopus bimaculoides
GGTGGTGGTGGTGGTGGTTTCTGTGCTTACTGAGGCCTTGTGACAATAATAGAAAACCTGAAATCATATACAAGTAAATTCTGAAGTGTTTTCTTCAACGGTATGCCTGATATGTGAAGAAAAGTTTTCCAGCTAGAATCCTGTCTTCTTTTATTCAGATATAGTATAATTAGAAGTGCATTATTCATTGTGTCATTCCTTTTAAAGACGATGTGGTTTTATTTCAGTGAAATCTGAATGTGCTTTTTAGCAATTCGAGCGGAAATGTGTGGAGCCTCTTTGATATCAGAGAGAAAATGGATAAACTGCCATTACGTACATCATGCAGCAAAGAAAAGCAAACTCCGACCCATATAATCCAATAATATTTGGACACTATGTTTAAGCATTATCACTTCTATTCTAACAGTTAATACTCTTAGCGCATCAGCAACTCCATCAAGCAGTTGAGAGGCAAAGACAACGTAAGGTAGAAATAAATTAATAGTGAAGTACTAAATCGAGTTAACCGATACGACACATTCACAAAAAATTAAGGTTTTGTGTCAATATTACATGACGCTTTATAACATATACCATTCTTGTATAAGCACAATGCCTGAAGTTTTTCAGGACAAGGCTAGTCGAATACATCGACCCCGGTGCTCAACTGGTAGTTATTTTATCGATTCCGAAAGGATAAAAGGCAAAGTGGACCTCGATGGAATTTGAACTCAAAACATAATACCGTTAACCATTTTGTCCATTGTGTTAGCGATTCTACAAGCTGACCGCCGTGTACCAGTTTATAATATAATGAAATATTTAATACTGAATTCTTTTCTAAATTTAATTTTTAATCACTATGTCCTGTAAATATTAACATGCAGTTTGTAGTTGAGTGCGTCAAATACTGAAGAGCCTCATGATCATCATCTCGTTCCCTGTGTTATAAAGGGTTGTTAGAAAGTGAGTGCAGTTGTCGAACGCAGGGAGCCAATTGCTGTTCTTTTAGAGTCATGATATGCGTGGCATATATAAACTGATACAATTTGAAATTACTAAATAAAGTGTCAAAATGTAACGCTGCAAAACATTTTGTTAATCAGTAGATTTCTTTTTTGTATAAACGCTTTGGTCTCAATTTTTCCGAAACAAGCAAATATTTGCGTATGCACATACAAATGAGATTGTGCCCTTTCTCATTAAATATCATTACATCTATACTCGAAATCTCTCTACTGGTATCACATTTATCCTGAACTGTTTCCTCTCATTTTCCGTCTCTTTCTCCTCATAATCATTATACTCATCGAAATGTCGGGGCCTAAGTCAGACAAATCTTATTATATTTATGTGTTTCCACTCTCGTTCTCAATTCAAACCCCTTTTCGTTCTACTTTACATTTCAATATTCTGCACGTCAATTAAATATGTACCAGTTATGAAATGGAACAGAATCAATTGCCATGGATTCCCTCAAAATATATAGCCTGATGAAAATTTTAGGAATTATCATTATCATCAGGTCTTTGTTCTACTGACAATGTTTGTTGACATAGCGAGGGCGTATATAGAAAATAAAAGTAATGCCACCAATATTGTAATTTTGTAACAAACACTGATCTAAAGTTACGCCTTATAATCTGCTTTTCTGCTTCATTTGTTTTTCTTTCCAGCTGTATGGTTTTTCCATCATAAAATACCCTGAAAGTAAATTTAAGTTCAATTTGTGTCGAATTTTCAACTTGGTTTCAAATTATATTTAACAATCGTACTCTGGCTATGGCTTTTATATCTAGATTTGACGCACATAACACGACACATGTTTCTAATTCTGAAGCACGCGAAAAGTCGTCCTTGTTTCGATAATTGCTTTATTACTTCCAATACCTACTTCAAAGAGTATACTGTAGCAATATGCGTGAAGGCTCATGGCTCGCTGGTGAGAGCGTTGGGATCACAATCTTGCAGAGTTCGATTCCCGGACCGTGCTGGATGTTGTGTTGTGTTTTTGAGCAAGAAACGTTTACGTTGCTCCAGTTCATTCAGCTGTAAAAATGAGTTACGACATCACTGGTGCCAAACTGTATCGGCCTCTGCCTTTCCCTTGGATAACATCGGTGACTTGAAAGAAGGAGGCTGGTAGGCATGGCCGACTGTTGGTCTTCCATAAACTACTTTGCCTCGGAGGAGAACTTTCTAGGTCATTCATGAGTGAAAGGGGTCTTTATTTAACTAAATTATTGATTCCTTTGCTAAATCTCTCAACAGGTAAGGAATTCTTCCATATAATTAATTAAAAAAAAAGAAATCTTGAGTCATGACATTGGTGCAGAAGTAATTAATAGAAATATCAATGACAAATGTAATTTTTGAACCGCCCACAGAAATTATCCTTGGCGATATCTGATCCACCATCACAGTTAACCTATCAGTATATTTTACTTATCAGTTTGTTATCAGGTATAAATAAAATAATATACTCTGTATCTATGGTTATTCGCTAAAGTTAAATTGTATCAACATTTGCCTATCCCTTGGATAAAATCGGTAGCGTGGAGAGGGAAGGCTGTGTTATGCATGGGTGACTGATGGTCTTGCATAAACAACCTAGCCCAGAGTTGTGCCTCGGATGGGAACTTTCGATGGGCAATACAATGGTCCTTCATGACTGAAGGTAGCCTTTAGCTGTTATATGTGAATTATTTGTTTGCACACACTTTTCATAGCTGCGATTTTTTTGGAGGGGAACTTCTCCACAAATTCATGGCACGAATGTATGTGATCAAATAACCGACTTGTCATCAACACCTGTTGTATCAACGTCTGCTTATGAGAAAACTGAGCACTGAAACAGGCAGTTATCTGTTCTGTAAACGAGAATGACGAATGCTGCAATTTTTCAATATATTGTTTTTGTTGTCATTTAACCCCTTGTCAGTCATGATCAATATGAAGCAAATTCATGGCACGAACAAATCTACGTTCAGAAATATTCAGGACGTCATTATATCGAGTGACTTTGTTTGATTGTCTTTTGAGCACAAATTCCAACAGTATGATGTAATGTTGATTTTCTTATGATAATTAAAACAAAAATGTTTCAACAAATAAAACATATTGCCGTACAAAATACTGAGTTTGTGTTCAATTTTGTCCCTTTAAATCTTGTTTTGCAATCGTGCTAGGGTATAATTTGTTTACATTGCAGTCGTGTTGACAAAGAAACAACTGTAACTTTTCATTGATTCATCTTTCTTCGACATTGTGCATATCCTAGAAATTAATAACGAGGGGCAATGGATAGCGGCGAAGGGATTTACTGACTATACCTCTCACGTTATACAGTATGGTGCTCATTGTCTTGTGAATTTTTCCGACTTAAATTGGTTACAAAATTCATACCACAACATGTTTCGAATTCCAAAAAAATTCTCCTTTCTTTCAAATATTGTATTATAATTTCATTGTCTATTTTAAATATTGTAACAATGTAATTTGACATATTTGTTAAGTGGAGTGGTCTTCCGCAATAATTGTGACGCTATCGTATTCTGTGCGATGCTTGCAGTGCTAATCGTATCTCTTGCGTTTATGAACATGCAGCATTTCATGCTTAGGGAAATAATGTGAGCTAAATCATTCTGCAATTTGTTGTGTAACTTAAAATGAGGAAGTCTGAGCATGGAGCAATTTCGTCATGGTCCAGCCTCTGCATTTGTGTTGTTTGTTATTGTGACTTAGACGACTGCTTAGTCGAAATCAAGCAGATGATTGTTCAAAGGTGTTCCTGGCCTATCTATTACACGGGATAGGCAGATTAATTGCATGGTTTTGTTGTTTTATCGAAAGAAAAAAAAAGCAATAGCTATGTGGCACTGCTTATGTCATACTTCAATACAAAATACAAATTGAATGAATTTTTGCGCATTATAGTCTTACCTGTTTTTTGTAAGAATGTCGGCATTCTATGAGCAGAGTACTCAGTAAATTTCTATTCTATAAGAAGTTTCGATTCTACGAGAAGTATGGTAAGTATATTTCGATTTGACGAGCCCCTGCGCGTTGCGTCCATGGTAATATTGATTTCAAAGTTGGGTACAATTATTGGAATGTCAAATCAGTTCAGTTTAATATTGGCGAAAAAGAAAGGCAACTTATAAAGTAGGAGGGTTTGAACTTAGAATATATAGGGAGATAACTAAACACTTGCCAACCCGTAATATCACAGTCACCTGTTTTGCACTGGGCCTTCAACTGCTGGCGAAACCGTAGAGATGTGCTGGTGACATACGCTGTCTATTGGATGCTTTACACATGGTGAAGTTCATAACTCTCTTGGTGTGACTGCTCCGGATTTCTTCCAAACGTAAAACAAGAAAAAAAAATCATATAGAAAAAAAGACAAAAGAAACTGGTAATCACCCCACCCACCTAATTGAGTGGAACTCTGTCGATCTCAAAAGTATTGGAGACAGAGCTGACCTCAATGGGAGTTGAATTTACAGTGCAAAGAGTCGGTGGCAAAACTGAATGGTATTTTAAGCGTTAATCTAAAGACTTGCTATTTCACCACCTGAATTCACTTAAATAATCTGAAGAATCGAAGTGGAGTATGAAAGAAATACGACTATTCAAGATTGGAACCGACAACGTAAAAAAATAGGAAACGCAATTTTAATTTGTTCCAATTTTACCGTCCACTGTCCGTTACTATCTTCGCTGATAATGTTTGTCCTCATAAATGGCAACGAGAAATCAATTTAGGAAACTTGGTTGTCGATTAGTTACTGATAAGTTACTTTTTTTTCCTAGGGTTACCAAGTTGAAATTCGAACTCAGAAAGTAAACATATGTAATTAAATTCGTCTGAATTATTTAGTGGTTGGAAGCATAGCCAAATACACCGCCCCCAGTGTCCACCATCCTCCTCCTCCTCCTCCTTGAAAATATTAATAACGTTGATAATGCAGATAAATAGCATAGGAAGACACAAGTTAAACCTTATGAACTGATATCCCGATGGGTGATCTAAAATGATTTGCAGGTAATTTATTTCGCATGCTATTAAAAGAAGAAGAGAAAAAGAAAGAACGAGTATAACATCTGAACTGAGCACCATCGACTTTAAAGGAAGCAGAATAACAATATAAAAGAAGCAAAGAAGAAGAAGAAACCAATGGAATTTGCTAACAATTTTCCAAAAGATAATTAGAAGCACTTCTGATTCAAAATCGGTGTTTACTACCACTCCACCGTGAAACAACAACACCTGCACTCTGAATATTAACGAGAAGATCTTGCAAGCAGGAGTTACATAAATTTTCCTAGCACAGCTGAAAAAGAAAACTCCTATTTTCTCTGTTCTCTAATAATTATTTGTCATTTTGATTTTGTTTCTTTGTAATTTAATTTTTTTCTCGTTTTCTTTTTTTTTTTTTTTTTTTTTTTTTTTTTTTTTTTTTCATACTTCCTGTTAACATCTAAATTATAATTTATAGAAGTCTGAAAAAAGAAAAGTGCAGCAAACTTAAGTGTTTTCTCGTGTTACCCTTTAACTTTAGCTTCTGTTACACAAACCAGCATGCCTCTGATCAATAACAGTTTTTTTTTTTATTTGTCACTTTCTCTATATGGAAAATGTAATACTGCTGCTAATATAACTGTATGAAGCTAAAGAGTACCGTGATGCTGTAGATAACCACTTGCTGAGCTGTGAGTCCTACAGTAATCATAAACGTGCTTGGCGAAAGCATGACAATCACAGCTCATCATTGATGCTTTAACTCAAAATATTTTACTGGTTACAGTCAATAGAACAGAAATTTACTTTATTTTTAATACAAAAAAGAGTGGAATGTGACTAATGACATTTCTTTAACGATATAATGGAATTGATAATCATATGATTTCACGTGTCGGAAGAATGGTTGAAAATTAGAGAGAAATGTATTGTTAATTACAATAACATTAGTATTTTACTGGTATACATTTTATTTCGTGCTGTATGATAAAATATAATCGATTTACGAATTGCACTTAGAGTGCATTTAAATCTGAACGAATGGTTTCTACCCATGTACAATGTCATAAATTTTTGTTCGGGACGTTGTTGATTATATCGACACTAGCATATAACTGGTAAGTAATCTGTGGAGCGTTATGTATCCAACGGAAAATCATAGGTCTAAAGGACTTTTAGTGAGGATATTGAAACGATTTACTCTATATCGTCTTTAACTATTTCTACCTCACCAACGCTTTTTTTGTTTGATTTGTGAATATTGATAATTACTTTTAAACGATAGATGACAATACGTTTTATTGCTGATGCAAAAAGCAAAATTCCCAGGATTTTTTCTACTCAACGTATAGAACACGCACAGAAATATTTTATATATTTCCATGCTCTAGCATGCTTGCCACTATACCACACTATGTGGCTTAAAATAGCCAATACAAATTCTATGCCATCAGTGCCCCTGGATCAACCAAAGCAACAAAAGATATCATGGCAATTGGATGTGCAAAATTGGAAGTATCAAAGTAACAAGTTATATAGATTTGCTATTTGTGGTGTACCTTTCAACTCTTAGTTCAAATCATTCTTAGATCAAATCATTCAAGGGTACTATACGGAACAACGAAGAAATACTTAGAAGATATAATGATTAGTGTTCACCCAAATACTACGCTTATAATATAAAGATAGTGACGAGTAGTGGATGGCAGTGAATGGGATCTTTTGAAAATACTGCTCCGCAAATGTCTTATAGTGATTAATTACCATCAGTTATGCTATGAATTCAATGTTTTTTCACTGTATTTTCAGGAAACATGATGAGATAAAATATGTATCCGTCAAAGAATGAGCCCAATATTACACTACACGCGGAATTTGATAGGCAGTGGACTGAATCTAGTTATTTTGTTACGTTTTATAATTTTTTTTTTTCAGAGACGGATTCTTAGTGTCGATATTCCTCTTCACTTCTCCAGAGTTTGACAAAATAGATACAGATAAATACTGGTGGTTGATTATATTTACTATAACCTTCCCTTAAAATATGCATCTGTCAGAATATCTGGAATTGTAGATGTTGGGGTAGGAAGTTTAAATCCGCCCAATTTCTAGAAGTGAGTCAAAGCGTAAAGTATCTCCGGCTACATCCTTTGCCTGGCAGCTACAAAATAGATTTAAGTATAACATCCGGGGAAATTAGGACTTCCATTTTCGTCCCATAAATGTTCGTTGATGATCTTGCCTAAGAATCCCCTTTCAGTCACCCATTTAACTCTCAATTATAGAATATTCATCATAAAGTTTGAGAAATCCAGCCAGATAACTAGCTGAAAGTTTTTATAAGTTTCGGGAGGTAGAATTGTTCCTCAGTGCGTGGATGTTTGGTACGTAGTCGTACCCCCATAAACATTATCATTATCATTCTTCTTCTTCTTCTTCTTCTTCTTCTTCTTCTTCTTCTTCTTCTTCTTCTTCTTCTTCTTCTTCTTCTTCTTCTTCTTCTTCTTCTTCTTCTTTTGCTTATTATTATTATTATTATTATTATTATTATTATTATTATTATTATTATTATTATTATTATTATCATTATTATTATATGTTGAACTTTTGCTTTGTATTTGTACAAGTTGACTCCAAGTCTCACCCAGAGAACTCAAGAGACAACAGGTTAGAAGGTCATGTTGGTGTTATGCTTTGAGTGTCATATATTTGGTTCTGCACATAGTATTGTTCTAGAGAATGTTTAAGAAGACAAGAAAATTATGAGTTTGTGTTAAAATTTGAGATTACATATACAGTATTTTACGTAGGATATGAGCAGTTCCCATGAGCACTATCTTCTGCATTTCTGCCATTTTGGTGTTTCCCGATATCTGAGCTAGGTAGGAATCAGCCCTTTTTACTATCATTCCTAGGGCACATATGACAACAGGTATTGTTTTAGTCTTGAGTTTCCACATTTTGCCAATTTCTATTTTAAGATCTTTATACTTGCTCAGTTTTTGGTAGGTCTTGACAGATATATTTATGTCCACTGGGACAGTTATGTCAATGAAAATGCATGGTTTTTGTCTGAAGTCTTTTAATATAATGTCTGGAGGCATGATTTTTGTCTGAAGTCTTTCAATTATTATCATTATTATTATTATTATTATTATTATTATTATTATTATTAGTATTATTATTATTATTATTATTATTATTATTATTATGTGTATTATGAAAGACTCTCGGATAGTGCTTAATTACCGGTTATTCTTTACTTGAAAGCAGGGAATAACAAATCACCAAACATTTCGAGTAGTGCCTTCTCCGGTGACTCAGAGGGACAATACTCTCCTTAGAATGCTAGCTGTACCTAACAATGCTATTTTCTGGATCACCTCGAGCCTGGCAGCAGCTTCGATAAGCTTAATATGTTTTTCGAAGCCCCTAGAAACTGCTTCTAATTCTCCAATTACCACCAGTATCACTATTATTTTCCGTCTCACAGTCGTTGGTATTTCTCAATCTCTTCTGTTTCCTTTAATTTCATCCTCAAATCGCCTGGTATTGTAAAATCTATTTTAACTTCTTTTCCATCATTAATGAGCACGATGTCTGGTTGTCTCACCTCTATGACTTGGTCGCACTGCATGTTAAAATCCCAGAGTATTTTGTAATGTTCGTTTTCCATTACTTCCTCTGGCTTGTGTTCATATCATTGTTCGGCCCTCTCAAGGTTTCATTTACTGCACAACAGCCAGTGGACACATCTGGTGACAATGTCGTGTCTCCTTTTCTATTCGCATTGTGCGAGCTAACAGCACTCACTAACAATATGGCTTATACTTTCTCCCTTCTCAGAGCACATTCTGCACTGCGGTGAGTCAGAGTTTTTATCAATATGATATTTCGAGTAGTTAGTTCTGAGAGCTTGTTCTTGAGCGCTGCATACTAACACCTCAGTGGGCTCTTTTAAGTCTCCTTTCTGCAGCCATTGCCAGGTTCTATTCCAACCAATCTTATCTTTTCTATTCAAGAACTGACTTATTATTATTATTATCATTATTATTCTTATTATTATCATGATTATGATTATAAGGCGAAGACCTGAGCGAATCTTTAACACCCCGGGCAAAATGCTTAGCGCGCTTTTTTCATCATTACGTTCTGAGTTCAAATTCCGTCGTGGTCGACTTCGTGTTGCATCCTTTAGGGATCGATGAATTAAGTACCAATTGAACATGGCGTTAATGTAATTGATGAGATGTCAACCTCAAAATTTCAGGCATTATGTTTATACTAGAAAGGATTATTATTATTATCATTGTTGTTGTTGTGGTTGTTGACGTTGTTGTTTTCCTATCGAGATAGAGAATGTACTTGCTCTAAAGTCTAAAGTGATATTTGAAGGAGAATCAACAACAATCTATAGCAGTTTAGGCAAGCAAATGCAGACATCTGTCTATTTTTTAATAAGACGTGCTAATATATCCGTCTATTTATTGCTATTAAATAAAACATGTATTTATACGTTTCGAAATTTCGTCAAAATGAATGTTTTTACCATTTACACACGTTGTACTTGGCAATTCCATATACATGCGAATTCAAAACAATTGTAGTCAGGGCTACGGTAATTGTTGAAGGATTAAATTCAACAGGCTTATTTGTCATTGACAGCTTCACGGTGACAAAAGGAAAATGGATTGGCAAATTAAGGAAGGAATAAGATGTTACGTTATAGTTTCAGCATCATTAACGAAGTATTAAAAAAAAGATGAAATATTGCAAACGGAAACCAATGAAAATGTCACGTAATACGACATTAGATGGATATTAGAAAGCTGCTCAAAGATTATTGGCAGTTCTCAATGTGAAAAGAATTAAAATATAAAAAAAGAACGGGATTTCCTGAAGCGTAGGGACATAAAATATATTAAGGAAACATAGAAAAAGAAAATTCAAACGAAATAGAATGCTCCTTTGAAATATCAACCGATGTTAATGCAGCTGCACGTACAAAGAGGATATAAAATTAAAGAATAAAAACCCGAAAACACCCACACACTAATACACGCACGTACGCAAACGCACAAACAGGAAATGCATACTCGTAAAAACAGACAGAGGAATGGAAAACCACACTCATACACGCATATACATAAATATTTACGTGCATATATATCGATATGGATGTAAATATATATTTACACACACGCGCGCGTATATGCGTATATGTGTATGTGTGAGTATGTGAGTATATATAAATACAATCATATATATATATATATATATATATATATATATATATATATATATATATATATATGACTCGAGTACCTATTTTTTAAGCATAGTAATTATTCCATCGGCCTCTTTTTCCGAACCACTAAGTTATGGGGACGTAAACTAAACAAACACTGTTCGCAAAGCGTTGATGGGTGATAGACACAAACACGCGTGCACACACAAGCATACACACAAAACTCCACACACCCACACACATACACACACATATACGCGGGGCGTCTTTCAGTTTCCGTCTTCCAAATCACAAGGTTTTGGTCGGCCAGAGGCTATTGTAGAAGGTGTCCTGCAGTAGGATTGAATCCGGAACCATGCAAGCTTCTTACTATACACCCACGCCTGCGTCTACATGCATATGATATACATATAAATATATAATCACTTACCGGTTTGAAATTATAGCACAAAACCAGAGATTTCGGAGTGCGGCCTTGAAGATTGCATCGATCCAAGTGCTTAACTGGTTCTCCGAAAGAACGAAAGGCAATGACATCCTCGGCAGAATTTGAACACAAAAGATAATGATGGACGTAATGTCGCTACATATTTTGCTTGAAGTGCTAACGATTCTGCCATCTTACATATTATTGTTTGTGTGTGTGTGTGTGTGTGTGTGTGTGTGTGTGTGTGTGTGTGTGTGTGACAGAGAGGGAGAGTAAGGATAACTAGGTATTTACAAAAATGTATATATTACGAAGTGTGTAACATTGGAATATACACTGAAATTCTATATGCTGTTGACAGAGATTTGGTTGTTGAACTGCTAAGATAGGGCTGACACTGAAGATCCCATGCAGGGCGAAATTGCCCGGTCCGGTAACTGGTACAGACTGCACTTGTCTTTCAACACGTTAAACAAGCGGGCTTTGATTCACCATCAGTTCATACGAGATGTTGTCTCGACGTAAATAACGAAGTAATCTACGTTCTAATATAACATCCAAGATAAATTGTATTAAAAAATTGCTTTTTTTTAAGTAATACTGCTTCAGTAGCAATTAATTATATGTATGAACACACACAGACACACACACGCACACACACACA
>NC_068988.1:33917722-33920698 GCF_001194135.2 Octopus bimaculoides
TGTGTGTGTGTGTATTAATGTATATATGCATATAAAGTTTAACATACAAATGCACTCACGTACACATATGTTTTTTAGTCTGTATATACATGCATTGCACATCTGTATGTGTGGGTGTACGCATTGCACACACAGGCGCACGCACAAGACACGCTCATACATACACGCTCAATTACAGATATGTATGTATGTATTTACGTATGTACTTGCCTAAATATTTGTAGAAATAAACAAACATGCCTATAGCCTCAGCATTTAACTGGTATGTATGTTATTGAACCTTAAATGCTAAAAGGCAAAGCCAACATCGGTGTCATGTCCAGAGTAGAATTGACATGATATAATATAATACTTTTTTAAAGTATTATATTATGTTATGTAACATCTGTGCCATTTTCATGAGAATATATATGGATTTCTAACACACATACTAGGTCATACTTATTAGCAGATGATATGGCGAAATAATGGGTGCCATTTCGCGATTGGTAGTTTGATTCGATATCATGAAATATATAAATACAGAGTCAAATCATGTACCTTTTTATTTAATAATAGTAGTTATCATGGTCTTCTTAAAATTTAAGGAAACCAATTAAAATGGACAGGAACGGGAAATGAAGTGAAATAGTGTACTTTTGTTAATCGGTTTATCAATGCCTAAAGTAACAAATGTGAATTTGACTTTAGCATATTTTAAAATCAGGATGTGAGGATACCTATCAAAGCCCTGTAAAATCTCTCTACTAATAGCCAACAAATTCCGCCACTGATCTTAACTATAATAAGAAATATGCATAAAAATCTACTACAAAGCCAACAATTTTGACATAAAGGCATAATTAATTAAAATTTATTTAATTGTTTGAATCGTATTTCCTTTATAAGCTACGGAGTGATGAGAAACATTTGGAACCATTTAAGAAATACCAGCTTAAATGGTATTTCTATAATTCTTGCACTGCCAAAATATTTCTGCTCGTTTTACATTTTGCAATGTACAAACATGTATTATTTGTAGAAAATATAGAATATGTCACATTCATTCTTTTCAAAAGTAGATACTATGAAAGACAGTGTATGAAACTGAAATGTAATACATGCCTGCTGGATATGCATACACACACAGACACACATAATATCTCAGAAACTTATATAGGCATATCCTCATAAACGAATACCCATTTACGAATGAACGTTCGCGTGTAGGTAACGTCATATTACAACGGGGTTTCTTTTAAATATATTTTTATAGCTACTGTCAGGTGCTAGCAAAAAAAGATTATATCAATACGCTTCTATTCTATTTATGATATCTGCCTTAGTTTTTTATGTGAAATATCAAAAGCAAACACGTTTCGTTGTTTCTCTTCTATAAAGCATTAAAGTGAATGCATATGACAGAATCAAGTTTAATATTTCCAGTAAAAAGTTTATTATATCATTGCATTGGTTCGACACACCTGTGAATATACTTAATGGTATGCCTGGAGTCACTTGCTTGGTAGTTATTTTGGAATGAGATTAAAATATTGTTTTATTTATCTAATTTTATTTCATTTTACTTTATTTTGCTCCTTTTTTTGTAGTTAGGAAATACTTGCATTTATTTTTATATTTTCAAAATAATATTCTTTCATAAAATGAAATTTAGAAAATTAATAAATTTAATTTCACCTTGCTCATTTTTACATTTTCTACTTTTGAAAACATCTCTGCTAGTTGAATATATCCATTATGAAAATTGGTTCTTTAAAACGTACTTATATCACTATCAACCTATCTGGAGACAAACATACACTTGAATGCATATATGTGTATATACATACAAACATACAAACATATATGTCATATATATATATATATATATATATATATGTATATATATATATACAGAGAGAGAGAGAGAGAGAGAGAGAGAGAGAGATGTACATACATACGTGTGTGTGAGTGTGTGTGTAAATATATAATTTGCTGTTCCGTTTAGGTAAAATCACCAAAACAGTACTCCATTCAATGATAAATGAATATAATTTAAAGTTCACTGTATTAAAATAAGAGCTAGTAATAGTCTTTTGTGCTTAAGACATGTGGTTCGGCAGATTTTATAATATGCCTTGTTTGTCCAATAAATCTCAGGCTCTGAGCGCATGTTTTACTCTATTTGAAAATCAGGACGCTGGTGCATAAGAACATGCGGGGAAAATCTATATCTCCCGTACCAGCGTGCTCATTTCCCTATAGAACAAACCATGTACCTATAGCCTGGAGATTGCTTGGAGACACACAGAGCGTTATAAAACCTTCCCCGCCACATGTGTTAACGGCAAGAAACTATTAGGAGCACATGTTTTGATAGAATGTACATTAAACTATGCGCGCGTGTGTGTGTGTACTGGTATACATACAGGAACGATTGTTCAGTTTACTGGATAAGCTCTGTACTCTTATTTTAAGGTTACGGACTTGCTTTGATGTTTATATTTTTGTTATTTTATTTTCGGTCTGGCAAATGTTTGTTTCATTATGCTAATTCTGTGTGAATTTATTTTCCACTGTTATTTATTTTCCAGTTAGGATAGAATGTGTTCATATTTCTGATCAGTCAGTTTATTTTTTAAACTAATCGTGGTTTCTACTTCGTTTGTTTATTATTTGTCTAGATATTTGTATGTTGTTTAATTAATGAGAAGAGGTCAAAAGTAGAAATATGCAAATGAAACTACCAACTTCTATAGTATCTTAATCTACGACTACTTTAATCACTTCTGAATATTATATAATAAAAAATGGTGAAGGAAACTGGATACATCACCTCTGAAGGTCGCTAAGGATATTGAGAAATGCTTTCACAGGAAACTCTTTTTACTTGTTTATTCTTTTCATGAATACTAATATCAGAGCGCACGCTGAAAATTTCTTTCTTCCAAATTTACGGCGAGATGTACAGGTCTGTGTACGCGCGCGCGTGTATAT
>NC_068988.1:33920907-33922706 GCF_001194135.2 Octopus bimaculoides
ATATATATATATATATATATATATATATATATAGATGGATAGATAGATAGATAGATACATAGATAGATAGGGTGATAAATTGAATTGAAAACCAAGTGGCATAGCATATAAAAAATATGAAAATTCAGAAAAAATTGTATTACACGTGTATAAGGGATGACCACTAGGTGGTCATCCAATGTGTTAGAAAGAGGTCATCAACGAGCCAACCACAAAGAAAAATAATGTTCTTCAGAAAAATTTCGCAAAAACGCCAGTACAGGATTTAATGAGAAATATACAGAATAAAGAGTTATCTATGGACTGCAGTTTCGAACATTAACGTTATACTTACGTAATAACATCTGTGTTCTCATCAGCAAAGACGTTCTGGGTCGTTGATGACTTCTTTCTAGCATATTGAATGTCCACCTAGTGGTCATCCCTTATACACGTATATATATATATATATATATATATATATATATATATATATATATATATATATATATATATATATATATATATATTTAATATATCTATAATAACGCCTAGAATATTTTTATATTATGACAAATGTAAAGAAAAACTAAAGCTATTGTACACAACTTTTACACCAGAGCTATATGGAACAATGTACTTATCTTCAAATCAAGTCTTCACTCTGACACTAGAAGTTTGCTTTTTTCTAGGGTAAGAAGTGGCACATTTGTAACATCACAGTAGTATTTCAAAATGTCGGTAAAACTAGCTTGATAGAGTTTATTTTGTTATGTCATCACAAGATATTGTGGCGCAAGTTAGAAACTATCAACTTCTCACTTGAAATGTCCATTTAGACATGATGTAATGATGTTCAGTGAAATGGCTTTGGTCTACATTCTATTTAAGAAGATAAGCATCTTATCTCTTAACACATAGACAAAACAATCAGCATTGTGCCTGCCCTCAGTATAAAAGATCCAATTACAACATATTTGCAGCCGAAGCAGACAATCCAGGTCTCACCCACACGTTCGTTACACTTTCATCGGAGCTGTCAGCAGCATAAAACTACAACTGCACCAGTGCGTGATTCCACATGAAAATCTTACTACAAATAATTTAGACGGTGAAGAAGTCATGGGTCATTATGAATATAATTTTAAATTTCATCGCAAAATTGAAACAGAAGATTCTGTTTCTGTTTTTATTTTAATCGATATAACGATCTTGCAAAATACTGCTACAAGAAAAAAAAAACCACAGGCTTCATTGCAACGTTTAGTTGACATTTAAATGTAGTGAATCTGGTACAAGAGGTGCCTCGAAATATTATTCAATATATAATCTGACTAAATGTTCTCTTCTGGCGTTACTAGCACAAACCTAAGTGAACGGGGTGCTCTGTTAAAAGAATACTGAGCTAATATTTCTTTCTAAGAAGCATATCAATCATTCTCTTAGTTGTAGGAATACTTCTCAACTCCTCCCTCTTGTGTCGTTGATCTGAAATTAGATATTCAAGTAAATATCACTGCCTAACAAGCCACCCATGTTCTATAATGTTTTAACGTAAATGGTTCCTATTTCTGAAATGAAAATGTGTATATAAAAACATTACATATACCATTACGTCAAAGTAAATTGGATTGGCTATTGCAATTCCACAGATGATTTAGAACGACATCGTATGACAAATTACGAAATTCTGGTACAGAATGTTATGTTTCTTCTAATGAATATGTAGTTTTACACGTAATATAATTAAACACACAATTATTTATAAATAACCTACACACACATGTAAATACACGTGTATTCATAATATACAACATATA
>NC_068988.1:33923539-33923824 GCF_001194135.2 Octopus bimaculoides
TGTGTGTGTGTGTGTGTGTGTGTGTGTGTGTGTGTAGGTATGTATGCATGTATACAGGTGCGTACTTACTGTTTCCCCCGGCTGATGTGAAGTCGAGCAGTCTTATCAACAATTGCTTTCAACTTGTAAGTGTTATGTATGTGTGTGTGCATTTCGTACGTTTGTGTGTGAGTGAGTGATTGTAAGTTGTGTGTATGTGTGTGTGCGTGTGCGTGTGTGTGTTTGTATGTTGTCATCCACCGCTATTTATCAGCCGTGTCGGTTTGCTTATATTCCAGTAACCTA
>NC_068988.1:33923834-33930450 GCF_001194135.2 Octopus bimaculoides
GTGCGTGTGCGTGTGTGTGTTTGTATGTTGTCATCCACCACTATTTATCAGCCGTGTCGGTTTGCTTATATTCCAGTAACCTAGCAGTTTATCAGAAAGAACGGACAGAAAAAGTACAGGGTTTAAAAAAAAAGGCACATAAACAAAGGAGTCGATTCATTCGAGTAAAACACTTTCAAGGCGTTGCCCTTGCAATGCCTCCATCCAATAACTGAAGCAAGTAAAATGTAACAGATAAAAAGATAACAGCACTATAGGAAAATTCAACGTGAAATGTACGATGAAAAATAAATTAATGTTAATGGTACGTGAAATCTGTTACCAGTTATTTGATCACCAAAAGTCGTTTCGTGTTTCGGTTTATATCATACGGCTGTTACAGAGCAAAGAAAACGATAATTACATACCATACGTCTCCTTTAACCAGCCCCTCTGCTTGCACACATAATCCAGATTTGTACGTAAGCAGTTACACAAACACATAGATAATTACACATTTCAAAATACGTTTCAGCTTCAAAGATACAAAAAATACTTAGAAGGCACAATGTATATATGTGTGTCTTTGGAAAAGTTAAAAGAAAGGGATCACACAGTAGAAAAATACTTCTTCCCAAAAAGGTTTGTAGCATCCTGATAAAAGATTTCATAGCATTTCTTTAAACTATAATTTGGGGGTATTTGGGTGGGGGGCATGAGTCTCTTTGGTTTTCTCTTCCTCCTTTGAAGTTGTTGATGTTGTTGGTGGTGGTCATGGTGATGATGATGCTGTAGTTTTTGTTCTTGGTGGCGCTGGTGGTGTTGTTGTTTGGTTCAGCTGACTTGTTGGTTTCTGATGTTCCTTCATTTGTTTGTAGAGCTGTTTAATTAGTTGTGCATATGGCAGTGTGGGTAGCAGTGCTGGTTTTTTGCTCGGTTTTTGGTTTTCTTGTGGTTGTTGTTGTTTTTCGTGATCTTGTTGTCGTTGTTGTTGCTGTTGTTGTTGTTTCTGTGCTAGTGGGCAAGTAATTTGTAAGTGTGCTTTGCTACCTAAAGCGTAGCAACGTGGCTTTCCGCCTTCAACGGCCACATGTAAACTCGAATCTTCTCTCAATTGGATTCGATGTGGAATTTTTTCGATAATCATCGGATTAATTTGAGTTTTGCTGGTCCACGACAGCGATTTCCAAGATATGGATTTCGTCTTCGATGTCATAGCAAATGGCAGACACGAGCCAAATAGAAATATTTTATTTCAGGAGGCACGTTCATTTTAATGTTTGTGACCCTACAACCAAGGTATGTAGGTATCATCAATAAATTTTCAAATTGGAAGGACTTTGTGGAGAGGTCCTTGGCTCTTTCTTCGCTGTCGAATCGAACTTCGATCGTGGCAAATCTGTTTCCTCTCGTGATGTAGTATTTAAAGGCCCATATAGGCCTTAAACACTTTTCGACATTTTCTTGAGCGGCCTTTTCGTATAGCCTTGTTTTCAAGTTGAGTGTCCTGTAAATAATTGGGTCTTTTTCGATTTTTTCCGTAATGTTTTGTGGTGTCTGTAGTTGCATGCTGAGGTCGTCGTTTTTAAACATTGCTTTACAGGCGAGCAGTTCTTCTTTGGAAAAGCACATGACTCTTTTCTTTAACTTTAAAGCTGCAGCAAAATTGTTTCAGTATTCGTGTTGGTTGTAGTGGTGATGGCGGTAGTGGTGGTAGCAGTGGTTATAGTAGCTGAAGCATTCGTGCCATCTAAGGTCTGTGTCCGTTCACGCGGAACGACTTTGCTTTCAGCTTCCTTCGCTTCAAGCAGTGGTAGAGGAGGGAAGTCGGCCTCATGGTTTCGCTTAGCTATATTTGTTTAGAAATATAGCAAGGAAATCGAAGAAATAGAAATGTAAATAGGTTTGAAACTGCCCCTTGAAAACACACTCAAACGAAAGCTGGGTGCTTTACGCACCTTGCGTGCAAACAGTGAAACAAAATGTGTGCAATGAAAGGTCGAAAAAAGAGGTTACCTACGGAGCCAATGCAACATCACGTCAGTCAGATAGATAGATAGATAGATAGATAGATAGATAGATAGATAGATAGATAGATAAGCCTATAGTTGCACACAGTCTGTTACGACGACTAGTGTTCCTGTTGCTCTGATTAAAGGAACACCCTGCTCGTAAAATGAGCGTGCAAGTGGCTGACACTCTATATACACCCAAACACTTACGTAGTTCTTAGGGAGAGTAAAATTGACAAAACTAGCTCTTTTAAATGCAGATACTACTGATTTTTGTCAGCTGGATGAAATGAACCAGCCCTAAATAAAGTGTCTAGTTGAGGGACACAACGTGACACAGGGCGTCGAACCGTATACCGTAACCACCAAACCACGCGCTTACATACACAAACACCCACACGCACACGCACACGCACACACACACACACGCACGCACACACACAAACACACACATATATATATATATATATATATATATATATATATATATATATATATACATACATATATATATGTGCGTATACGTATATATATATATATATATATATAGTTAAAAAAAACAATAACAAAAAAACAAAAAACAACAAAGTGAGGACGTGATATGGATAAAACATATAGAAATATAGACATATATATAAGCGTTTGTGGGAATTATTTCACACAATTTTACCAAGTATTAAAAACATTTTTTTTTTCATAGTTTTAAGTTCGTCATCTGAACGTCACTAACCTTTTTTTGGCACGCGTTTCTTTCTAGTGGATGTGTGAGCTTTCAATCATGTTTTCAAGCATATATGTATGTATGTATGTATGTATGCATGCATGTATGTATGTATGTATGTATGTATGTATGTATGTGGATGTATACATGTTTGCATGTATATGTAAATGCATATGTACATATGAGCGTACGTTTATATATGCATATATGTTTGAGCATGAATATATGTGTGTGAATGTGTGTAAATGCATATGGGTGTGTGTGTATGTCTGTGCGGATGCATGCGCGTGTGTGTGATCGGATGTGTACTGGCAGCTAAACACCTCCGCATTTACCTCCTTCTTCTCCTCCAACTCCAGACTGCACGAACCAAATAAAACTCCACCCAAACATATCTTCTTCGTGTCTTCCACGCTAGCACTTGTATACATTAACGAACTACTCGATGCTATCTCACACAACACCCACTTACATCTATACTTATAATATCACGCTATACATTTCTTGAACATTCTTCTCAGAAGTTTCATGCACACACAACCCAAACACCTTTATGTCAAACCTGCACAACCTGTATAAACAAACCTTGTAAATACCCTTCAACAGCACCAATCACTAAATATCAAGAACTCTAACAAACAACCTTGTACTTACTCTCATGGATTTTTTATGATAATTAATGAGTCACATGCAAGCAAGTTTCAATTAATTGCTTACATATGCGCAGTTTTATTATTTAATGTTATATAACACGAAGCAAATACATGTAATTTTTCGTTTGGTAATTGTATATCCTTTCCTCGTTATGCTACCAAGGGCATCTTTTTAAGGCATGTGTCATAAGAGAGTTATTGGAAGTTTTAGGTATTCATGTGAGCAATTTCAGCCCTAAAATATGAAACATTCTGTGCGGTTGTAACACCTTAATATGGTGATGCTTTCTGAGATATCGCCGTACAGATGGTCACACCAAATGCAAATATGCGAGATATTAGGACCTTCTATAACTCTTCATCCACGTCAGAAACTTATCAGAAACACATACAGACATGCGTTCGTGCGGACATATGTGAACCCACAGACACGCCAAAACATACAGGTGTACAATACACACACACACACAGGCAAATATGACTCTCCTTCTATCTACCTCCATATCTATGTGTGCATATGTGAGTCAATGTTTCTGTATGTTAGTTTTTCTCTGTGTGTGTGTGTGTGTGTGTGTGAGTGTGTGTGTGTGTGCATATTAATGTTTTCTTCGTTATCGTCACAATTAACATTGTCATCATCACCATAATCATCATCATCAATCAGCAACACCACTATTATTAATGCTATTATTATTATTATTATTATTATTATTATTATTATTATTATTATTATTATTATTATTATTATTATTATTATCATTATTATTATTATTATTTTATTAAGTGAGAGAGTTGTGTAAGCCATCAAAGTAACACTGGGGTAAAATATACGAAGCCCATTATACCCATCGTGACTACCCATCTGATAAGGGTACACCAGACACATGTATCACAACCATATGAGCCTGACATGGTGATCGTATATCAAGATAAACAGCGCATGACCTTGCTGGTGGAGCGTAGTTGGAATTTTTTTTTTCAGGACGAGTAGCCCATCCTGCTCAAAAGGTCCCTGAATAAGAGTTGTTTAAAGATGTTCAACGAAGCATCTATGTTTCCAAAGGTGAATTATGCAAACCTAGGTACATGTCTCTCATACTCACTGAAAGATGCACATATTGTCAGCCACCAAGGGACATGATCAACTAGTTAAGGTCAAACAACTGATAAGTATATCCGTGGTTTTGACCAGTATATTTGCTATAGACCATCGTTTATATCATGACAAAACAAAGTGCATGGTAATACTGCCAATCAGTTAAGATCAGAAGTCATAAGATCCACTGCCTGGTAGTGCATCAGGGCATTATTATTATCATCATTATTATTATCATTACGGTGAGCTGGCAGAATTATAAGCACGTTGGGCAAAACGCATAACATTATTTCGACCGTCTTTGCATTCTGAGTTCAAATTCTGCCGAGGTCAGTTTTGCCTGTCATCCTTCGGAGTCGATAAAGTAAGTGACAGTCGAACACTGGAGTCGTTGCAATCAACTTTTCCCATATGCCAAAACTGCAGACCTTGTGTCAAATTTTGAACTTATTATTATTTTTGTTATTGTTGTTGTTGTTGTTGTTGTTGTTGTCGTCGTCGTCATCGTCGTCGTTATCATTGTTGTTCTTGTTGTTATTATTATTACCTCCGCCAAAGAAGGAGGTTATGTTTTCATCGGCGTTGGTTTGTCCGTCTGTTCGACTGTGTGCAAAATAACTCAACAAGTACTGAACTGTATTTGATGAAACGTGCAGGAAAAGTTGGTAATAACACAAGAAGCAGATGATGAAATTTGGGAAGGCCTCTGAGAATTTTCATGGATTCTTGAAGGATTTTCCATTAGTCATATTTACTTTACATGAAATATTACAATGTTACGTTCTTTGATTATTTCCCTTAAAAACACCTTCATCGTTTCCATATAATCTATGGTAGCGTTGCTGTTTCCAAAATTTCTTTTCGTATCTCTAATAGTAATTTTACTCGCGTTTCTATCTTAAAATGAGCTGCTTGGCGGAGGTCTGCGGAGGATGACATGACAAGCCTTGACTATTGGGTTCGACTCAAAAATCTTAGGCTTTGGTCCCTCCACCGCCGCTGTGAAACTAGCTTGCTGTTGTCATTGATGTATTATAAACTGCTTCAGATGATTCCTGTTTTTAAAGGTTTTTTTTTTTGTTTAATAATAAGGCTGTGTCATTTTTTTTAACCCCACCAAGGAGGTTATGTTTTTGCCGGCGTTGGTTTCGGAAATTAGCCGAATTTCAGCATGCGTGTATATATATGGGTGGAAATGAGTTGTTCGGCAGAGGTCTGCGCTCTCGAGTGCTTTTCAAGTTATTATTTGGTTTTCGCTTTTTCGCTTAATAACTACGAACAAAAGTGTGAAACGTCGAGAAAAGGTAGAGATGGTTATGCTTTATACTCTTTCATTATTTTTTTGTAATCTGTCGAGTTTGATTGTCGTAAACTATTGTTGGATTACAATTTCACTTCTGTACCATTGAGGTCTGTAGACTGTAGACTGATGAAATGCCGATTATGTACTAAATGTATATTTATTCAATTAAAATATTATATTACACAATACATCATCTCCTGGTGCGTTAGGAATTTATTATATTATGACTTTAAATGTGTGTATATGTGTATATACTTGTGCGTGTATGTATGTATGTATGTATGTATGTATGCATGTATACTTGCGCGTATGCGTATATGTATATACTTGTGCGGGTGTGTTTCTGCTAGTATCTCTTTCATTATATCAACTTATGTGTGTGTGTGTGTGTGTGTGTGTGTGTGTGTGTGTGTGTGTATTTATGTATAATTATGTGTGTATGTATAGGGTGAGTATGCATGGTGACATGTGTGTGAAAGTATTTGAATGTCACTATATTTAAATATATTTCAATGGAAATCAGTTAAACGCTGCAGTAAATGTAAACTATTTCTATAGTTCATAAAACAGTAAACTATTGTTTCGCTTTCGAAATTGCATATTATTAAACATCTCTTGTACGTTTCTGGCTCAAAGTTATCAAACCTACAATACCAATATCATATATAACTCTTTAAAACATGTGTCCTGTTTATCGATATTTACTTCGAGACTCGCGTGGAATATGTGCGGCCTTTCACTACGATATTCAAAGTCATCACTTAAATCACTTAAATCTATCACAATGATGGAAAAGATGCACTTATCTGAAGGTTACAACCATTTCAGTCCTTATCCTGTACGTTCCTGTGT
>NC_068988.1:33931072-33932371 GCF_001194135.2 Octopus bimaculoides
ATGTGTATGCTTACGTATCTGTGTATATATATGTATGTGTATGTACGTATCCTGTACGTTTCACCTGATTGGAACAACAAGAACTGAAATAGTCTTTTTCTGCAGAAGGATACCACTTGCAATTTCTTATCGACCAACGCTACCTTCAGCTGGTTTCAACCGCTGCGCCTATATACTTGACGCCTTTTAAAGTTGTTTAGGTCCCGAACCAATCTCTTACAGGACTCGCGGGGAAAATTGCCATATAACTCTTTTCTGACACAAGTATTCCTTAACTATTCTATATTATTTTACAATAATTCATTAAATTAATGTGGCTGCAGATATAGAATATATTATACAAATAGCAACAAAACTGGGTTATACGTGCATATCCCCATATATATCTATATACGTGATGCTAATATACATTTTTGTATACACATATATACGCAGTATAATTTTTGTGTTGGTTTACTATATACGTTAAACTGCCGTCTTGCCCATTTTCTTTCTCTACTTTCTTACCTTCTCCCTTCTCTCTCTTCTTCCTTTCTGTCTTTCTTTCTTTCTTTCTTTCTTCCTTTCCTTCCTCACGATAGCCACACTTTTCCCTTTCTATATTAGTAACGTTATTATCGATATGTTACCCTTTCCCCTTCTACTTCATAGGTTAAGATACAATTTTTGTTACCAGCGCATACGTTTTTTCGTGGGCGAGCTTAACTGCGTGTGTATGTGCATGTGTATATATTTGTATTCATGTATATATTTGTGTCTTGCAAATATATACCTATATACGTAGATTATCTGTGCGTATGTGTCTGTGTATTTTGATGTATATATATATATATATATATATATATATATATATATATATATGTTGTGGATAGTCTAATATGCGTATATGCTATAGTGATTTTATCTTATTTTGAATGCAGCGTATATTTTATTTTATTTGATTTGATTTTAATGTGTTAATTCGAATATGACTAATTAATTACAATATGTATTTTGAGCCCATTTTTCTATTTAAGGTTTTCTTCGATATTTTTTTTTAAATAGGATGAATCTATATTAAATTCATTTGTTTTGTTCATTACGCATCCATGACCGTTATTAAAACGACCAATCAAACAGATCTATGTGTTTCAAATGTTTTAATACTTTTGATTGCATTGTTATTCCTTTCTCATTTCTAACAAAACTGTCCGATGAACGGTAACGTGAAACTCCAAGTAACAGCTTTTTGTTATATTTCTGCTGCTTTTAAATAAAGCATATTACTCTACCTCTAGTATTTGAGTACTCTTTTGTCCA
>NC_068988.1:33935434-33938226 GCF_001194135.2 Octopus bimaculoides
AGTCATATACTACATGTATATTTATTCAATTATAATATTATTTTACACAATGCAACATCGCCTAGTGCGTAAGAAAGCTATCGTATTAGGTCTTCACATGCTTCTTAGATTGTATGTGTATGCTTACGTATCTGTGTATATATATGTATGTGTATGTACGTATGTATATATATATATATATATATATATGCACATGTGTATTTAAAAGTTTTTCTAAGAAAACTATAAAAGCTTCTGTGTCCGTAAATATGTCTGATGCCTCACAAAAAAAAAAAAAGTAACTTGCCTTCTGTTTCTTGCTCGAAATTGGTTATTATTTAACGATATCCAGTTTAGCAATAATTCTGTCTGTGTGTATGTCTTGGCTAAAGTTATCCAATAAAATATATCAACGTTAGTTTTATATGTTTTATATGTCTTTCACGAATGTGTAACCAATAGAATTATCTAAATCTGTTCTAACACCAACATTTATCTCAATAGATTTTTCTACTCCAGGTCGACATGACGTCATACAGACAAATTTATTGCTTCCGTTTTTTTTTTCTTTTTTATTTTGTTATTGTCACCAGCTGCATTTAGGATCGATTCTATAGGACATGTACTCAATTGATGCATTGTTCGTATCAGTTCAATAGACATAGACGTGTTTGGAGTATACTGGCAGAGATATGTGTCCTATTTGTTAATATGAGGAAAAACGTTTATGAAATCAACTGTATATTTGTTGGTATTGGCCATTTATTTTCCTTGATTGATTTGCACTCTTCTGATCACGTTACACCAGCCCTTTGTTACCAGTTTATCATATTCGTTAGATTAGTAACATTCTTAGTATATTACCTCTTGCAATTTAGTCTCCTACTATCACTATCATTTCCTCATTCACCATACTTTCCTTCATAATTTTTTTCCTCATTACAATTATATTTACTTTCATTCTTTTATGTGTTTCACTAATGGTAATACACTGTGACAGGATATTATCTTGACTGACATAGCCAAACAAACTGTCCTCAGTACTTAATTTTTAATACTATTAATCAAGCTGTCGACAACTTTGGGGCGGACGGTTAACTTACTGAAACAAGCAAATTAACGTAGATTCTCAAGCAGTGAGAAACAAATGCGAGCACCAGCCTCAGATGGTACATACGAGTATACGCAGATACGCAGCCATACAGTCATGCACAGATCTAGTTGTCTTGATAGATAGATAGATAGATAGATAGATAGATAGATAGATAGATAGATAGACAGACAGACACACAAACTGTCACATAGAAAGACATACATACAGAGAGACAGATAGATAGATACGATGAATTTCCACGCAGTTTGCATGCAACACATTCATCCGCATTTTATTGGTCCGCCTGAAGTTAAGGATCTAGTAGAAGATATCTGCTCAAGGCTTTCGCAGTGGACCTGAAACTGCATCCATGTTCTGGGGGTATGTATTTTTAGCACACAACGATAATTATTCGTAAAGTTAACGATGGAGCCATGCGTTCGTTATTTGTCCCCACTATCGCCACCACCAACAACTTCGTCTCCTCCCACATATATTCTATCTTTTCTTAGCCGCTCACATTTCAATTAGGGAATCTGTAAGAAACTTTAGATATTTTCTTTACACACACACGCACACAGACACACATACACACACGTACATACGCATGCACACACGCACACGCATAAATACACACATATATGCATGCATGCATACACATTTACAAGCGTTAAATAGATGCTTTCAAAGAAATAAATATCACAAAAGTATGTCGCTTATGAGAAAAGAGACACACGTCATCGGAATAGAGGGTCTTAAATATCTTTAACACGAAGTGAAACACAATCGAAATATATATATTCGGCCTCGTTCTAAAAATATAAAATGCTAATCCTCTATTAAACCACCAAGTTGGCAAATAAATGCAGGAAAGGGGTATTGAATTACAACATTATTATCTTGTGAATTTTTATAAATAACTATATATACTTATTTCGTTTTGGGATTTGGTTTGCAAGATTTTTTATGTGATTTCGTGTGTTGAAGCATACTCTGTTGTGTCTGGGGAGAGTCATTTTCTTATTGTGCCTTAAAATTTAACACACACACCGTTATTTTTATAAAAATAAAAATTAAAATTAAAATAATAATAAAAATAAAAATATAAATATAAATATAAATAATAATAATAATAATAATAATAAGAAGAAGAAGAAGAAGAATAATAATAATAATAATAATAATAATAATAATAATAATAATAATAATAATAATAATAATAATAATAATAATAAGAAGAAGAAGAAGAAGAAGAAGAAGAAGAAAGTGGAAATTTTAACGGTGAGTGTGTTAAATGTTAAGGCACAATAAGAAAATGACTCTCCCCAGACACAACAGTATATATACTTAATTCTATCACAAACTTTGCCGAAAGTAAACTGAAAACAAAAAAAAAAGCTTTCATATATATTAATTGTTATACTAATTAGGGAAAAGCAAAGAAGTGAACTGTTGATCACATTTTGGTCAGTCCATCTGCAACTATTAGCAACGAAAGCTCTTTAATATTATAACCTGCTGTCGTGAGGACGGGGAGGTACATTGGGTTTTATAGTCGTAAAAACGCTAAAGAGGGTAATTAAAGGGGGGATAATCGTACATAAACCGCTTTTCGCATTGACAGTTTATTAAGCCAAAGGAAAACTCAAATGAATGAAAAATTAAATTTGCCCGATACACGATGGAAGTATAAACCGAATATCATAGCATATATATATAT
>NC_068988.1:33938545-33939874 GCF_001194135.2 Octopus bimaculoides
ATATATATATATATATGTATGTATGTATATGTGTACGTGTGTGTGTATGTGAGGGTGTACGAGTGTGGTGTGAGTGTGCGTGAGTGTATGTGTGTGTACGTTTGTGTGTGTTTGTGTACGTGTGAGAGTGTGTTTCTGTATGTGTGCGAGCGCGTGTGTGTAAACCCCAGTGTGTATGCGTGGGTGTGTATGTATGTATGTATGTATGTATGTATGTAGGTGTGTGTCTGTGCAGGGTGTTTTCCTGAAGTGTTGAGATTTCTTTCGGGGAGGCAGTTATAACTGTCCTTAATTATTGTATTTTCAGTATATATATAATTACTATATATCTCCGTTTATCTAATAAGCTGACCTGCCAACCTTTGTTATTGCAGATTGAAAGAGATGGCTGTAATAACACTTTCAAAGCACCCTCCTAAACACTACTTACCAGAGGTGATTAATTTTCAGATTACAGTCTGGAAGTGAAGACAATTTGGAAGCTCGCTATGCAATAAAATTTTGTGTTGAACTTAACGAAAATGCTACAGGAACATCTAATATATATTTTTATTGATTAACGTGTATGAGCCGATCATCTTAGTCCACCGAGATGCTCATGCTGCTCATCTTTTTCGACACCAATGATATCATGTTGATACCAGTTTGAATATGCTAAGAGCACGTTCGGAGTTGTAAACAACCTATTCACCCTCTCGCTGTAGACTTATGTTGACAGCAGCCCGCAGTGCCTCCTCTCCAGATTCTTGATAGGTGGCGCTACTATCTGATTTGGGTGTATTTTACACTATATATCTACAGCGAGAAATATTGTCCATTACAAAACACAGTGAAAGGCTTGTTTACAAGATCGAGCGTAACCTTTGCATATTCGAAATGGTATTAACATTGCACTTCTACGTATCATCGCTTAGCACACTCATCAGAGATTATAGTTTTGTACTTCATTGAAATTGATAGATGTCTCTTCTCAAAACTTCTGGAATTGACCGTGAAAAACACAAAAATATATATGTGTACATATGTGTGTGTGTGTGTGCGTGTGTGTGTGTGTGTGTGTGTGTGTGTATGTGTGTGTGTGTGTGTGTCAGATCAACGCAAAAGCTTGCATGTGAAATTAACATGCAAGTGCCTAAGCACTCCAAAAACACATATAAATTTAATGTAGTCCTCGGAGAGATTTAGCGTGATGAGGCTCATCGTTTGAAATACAGGTAATGACCATTTTTATCAACAGAGTTGATTGGGGTAACGTGTGTTGCTTAAGGACACAACGCGTCGCCGGCAATTGATCTCACATCCTTACGATCATAAGCCGAATACCCTATC
>NC_068988.1:33939930-33946658 GCF_001194135.2 Octopus bimaculoides
TGTGTGTGTGTGTGTGTGTGTGTGTGTTTTGCAATATTTTTGATGTGAAATATTGTGTTGAAACAGATGTTGTTGTACTTAGGGATAGTCATATTGCCAGTTTAGCCGATAAAAACACACGCACTGTTTATTTGGTGTTAATTTGATTCAGCTTTATATTTCATTATATTACATTAATCCTATTTCGGCCAGAGTTCTTTCGTCACACTTCTGTGACGTCATCAGTGGTCCTTTGCTTTCTTCTTTCTTATGTATGTCTCACCTTGCTAACTATCAGCCATTTTGTATTTTGTGATTAATCCAAGTGCAGCGTTTGCATATAACTAGAACATGTATGTATAGATGTGTGTGTGTGTTTAGGTGTGTACCTGTTTGGGTGTATGAGAGTTCTAATGTTTATTCTTTCGTTTTACTTTTGTTTGCATTTATTGATTGGTTGCTCTTTATGTTGGCTTCTTCATTGGGTTTTTTTTTTAATCTATATTCCTTCTAATTTGGAATTTGTACTTTTGGTAATAATAAGAGTTGACGGCGTGGTCTATTGAATTCTGTAGAGCTTATTAGTTAGGTGGAGGAAGCGTCTGATTTCTGCCTGTGTGTAATGTTGTAAAGGTTGCTTTGAGAAAGGTGTTTTATAAATGGAGTTATTTGTAAAACTAATTAAGGATGTGCGTTTTGTGAGGAGCCAAATCCCTAACGAATGGTAGTATTCACAACTGACTGATTTTGGGAGATTGTTTAGTGAATAAATAAAGCTTCATATTCTTTTATATTCCTTTGCAGTTTTAAGTGTTCTATCGTTTTTTCTCGTCTTTTTTCTTTTTTTTTTTCCATTCGAAAAGCGTAGAATGATGAATTTGCGAGTGAGGTGTTTCGCTCTTTTTATGTTGTGCGTATTCGACTGATATCATAGTGTCAGTGAGTGAAAATGAATCAACAGAGAATTTAAAGTTAAGTCCTGCAACAATTTGTATTGAGAAATGACTACAGAGTGAGAATAGAATGAAAAACGAGGTAATAAATTATTCGTTACTTCGCCAAGATGAACCATTCAACAAAAGTGAAATGTTTGACTTCTTCAAAGATATTACCTTTCCCAATTTCACACATTTCTTCTGGCAAAATTCCAAAGTCTCGCTTAGTTATAATGAATCCACAACTGAAGTAAAATTCTATTAGTTTCGAGATGATTTCTGTTATGCTGTTCATGCAGTTAGATATTATATCTCGAGGGACGAACATTTTGGTACATATACTTCCCAGTCACTTTATGTTATTATTATTATCATGATTGTTATTACTAGTATCGTTATATCTTCAGCATTCTCATTATATGATATTCTGTTTCAGTTTTCCCCCCACACTCTCGTATCCCGCGAAATTTTAGAATAGCGATTTATCTCCCCTTTTGTTCTTTCTTTTGTTTATTCTTTGTTAAATTGACATTCACTGGCTCACAGAATCACGCATGCAAGCTCAACTAGGTGATATCCTCGAACACTTACTGATTCAAAATTAGAACACACACATTAGACCGTAGCTAAAGAACGCAAAAGCATTTTATACGTTGTCCTTACAGGCCACAACTTAATTACACGTAAGGAAGAAAGTTGTTTCTTTTCATTACTGGCGCGATTTTAATTCGTTAATCTTTTATTATTCAAAACATTAAATAAAATGCGCCCCACTTATCTAGATATTCCGCGTACGAAAATCAAACCCTGGAATTTAAAAATTTCTCGTGTAAATACTTATGAACGAATCTGCGTAAACTCAGTGATTTTAAGGTCTGATGAGTACGATTATAACTATGCTTCACTGAGAAAGTACACTTAGTCCAAAACATGTTCTGAGATTTTCCCTGCATATCAAGCATGCGACTTCATATCCTACTGCATTCTTCCAATTTATTTTTAAACAGTTGGGAATTTGTAGTTGTTTCTCTCAACTTTCACTAAAAGTAATATGAAAATTAAGAATTAAGAATCTGATCATTACCGATAATTTTTCCAGTGATTAAAAGTTTCTTCCTTACGATAATAATGACGATCACCTCCTAATTGCTTTTCATGTTGAACACATCATAGTAAATTTACATATATCGATAAAAAGAGAAAGATACCGCCATTTGAGGTAAATAAACTACGTTAGAATAAATATCTACTTCGAAGAGAGAGAGAGAATGTGTGTGTGTGTGATAGAGAGAGAGAGAGGGGGAGAGAGAGTAAGAGAGAGAGAGAGAGAGAGAGAGAGAGAGAGAGAGAGAGTGAGTGAGAGAGAGCGAGAGAGAGAGAAAACACGGACACCTTTCAACTAGTATCTAAAACAGATTATAACTTTTAGTGCAGAAATAAAGCAAGGAAGAAAATGTCTACTGTGATAAAAATTTTATTCTAAGACGAACATGTGGGTATTTTTGTGAAGTGATATAACATGAACTGCAGTCTAATTCTGTTCACTTTCTCAAGGAAATTCAAATAACCATTTCACGCATCTCTTTTTTTTGCATTATCACCTTCCTTCCACGATTATAAAATGATTAACTCTTACAAAAATGTTCTTTTGTTTTTTTTGTTTTGTTTTTTTGTTCCTTTAGAAAGTAAAGTGGAAATTCGAGTGCCACCCAGCATCATCAATTAAGGCAAAACTCTCTCAGATTGGTTCGTCATGCATGTTGACACGTTGTCTTCATTCTACAATTTTACATGTAATATATTTAAGATATTTAAGAAAATTTTGTACATAAAACATTTCAAGTCACGGACCAGTTCGCAATTATTATTCCTTCTTTCTCCCTCCGTCTTGCCCCATCTCACTCTCTCCTTTAATGAAGTAATTGGCTGAAGTAGTTTAATCGCCACAGACAATGTTCAGATACTTTTCATTTTATCTTCCTTGTACCTGCACCCAGACCCTCAGAGTCAGTTCAGAAGTTTAGCCAATGGTAAATTTTACAACACATTTAGATTTTATTTACCATCTCTCCATTTTCATTTTGAAAAATGTTGTAATCCGACATTTTTTTTATTGCAAACAAGACATCATGCGCAGGACTTGCTCTGAGGTAAGAAGCTTGCTGTTCTATATTTGAGAGATGAGGTATTATGTATATTACTTACATTATTTACATTTGTTGGATATTTGTCCTCATCTTGTTTGTTTTTAACACAACGTTTCGGCTGATATACTCTTCAGCCTTCATCATGTGTCTTGGGGAAACCTGGCTTCTCATTCCTAAGGTATTTTTCGATATTGTTGTTGTTGTTGTTGTTATTATTATTATTATTATTATTATTATTATTATTATTATTCAGGTCACTGCCTGGAATCGAACACGAAATCTTGAGGTTAGCAGCCCACGCTCTTAACCAATACGCCATATGCCCACGTTGTGTTGACAACAAACAAGATTAGGACAAATACCCATCAAATTTAAATAATATAAAAAAGCTTGCTTCCCAACCAAATGGTTGCCATGGTTTCCAACCACATACTCCCAGGCCTACTGCATGGCACCTTGAGTGTCTTCTTCTATAGACTCGAGCCGATTAAATACTTCAGAGTGGATTTGGTAGACAGAAACGGAAGGAAACCCGTTGTATTTATATGGCAGGGCGGGTATGTGTGTATGTGTGCCTTTGTTTCTATGTCTATCCACCCATAAACACATGATAGACTGTATTGTTATGTCTACGACCTCGTATCTTGGCGGATTGTTAAATGTGACGGATAGAAAAAGTATCAGGCTTAACAAAATTAACTGCTGGAATCGATTCCTTTTACTAGAAATTCTTCTTGGCGGTGCCTCAGCATGGCCGCAGTCTAATGAATGAAACAAGTAAAATATCAAAAATAATAAATGGAGAAAAAGCATTTTTCTCAAAAACATAAGAAATAACTATAGACTTCTTTAAATGTTTTAAATAATGAAATAATGTAAATGTAATAGAATATTCTGAATATTTTACTATCTTTTGTCACATTGCTTTGGCTGCCCCAGTAACAACGCAGAATACTGCTTTCGGTATCAGATATAACTGCTGTTAATAAGAAAAATATAGGGAAAGTATTTATATTTTGGAGTCATTATTTTTTGATTTGATTTCATACAGACACTCACAAACATACATACACATGAACACACATATACTCGTGTTTGTATGAGTGTGTACATATATACACGCACATGTATGTATGTATATATGCATGTATGTATATATATCAATACATATGTATAAATACATACATAGATACATGCATACATACATAAATATATATATATATATTTATGTATGTATGTATGTATGTATGTATGTATGTATGTATGATTATGTATATGAATATACACACACATATATATATATATACACACACACAGGCACACACACACACTTATGCATATCTAAACTAACATTGTCACTGATCTAATTTTCTAAAATTATTGCATTAGAGAGTTGCTTGATATTTTTTTTAATATTATTTGAAATTAAAGTAAATACAAAATGAGAAAACAATCATTACTTTTAATGATAATTACTTTAGATGTTAGCCTAGAACTACGAAATTAAATGTGTGTGTGTGCATATAATACGTATTGTCGTATAAAATATATACTTGATATATATGTATAATGTTCATATATATACATTGGCTCATACAATAATTATTTTACATTTTCATAAACTTAACGTCGGAGGGGTAAGGGATAATCTTTGTACATCAACTTGTTATAAAAGCAGGTATTAATGTCTTGTCTCATTCTTAGTGCAAGTTGGAAGAGTGCAATTCGGTTTTGACATTTATTTTTTCAAAACTATAATGGAAGTGACGAAGAAATATATTCAGCATACTTTGCTTTATGAGTTCAATAAAGGCAACATCGCAACAGAAAATGCGAGGAATATTAATGCAGTATATGGAGATCGGACAATAAGCGTAAGCCAGTTTCAACGGAGGTTCCAGACATTCTAAGCCGGTAACTACAGCCTAGAAGATGAATCTCGTCCTGATAGATTTGTAGAGCACGACGAGGACGTCCTGCAAATCCTAGTAGAAGAAAATATTATCGTAACTGTTGAGGAACTAGCAGAGAAGATTGGATTTGATCATTCAACCATTCATCGAGACGTGCGTGCCATCTGAAAAGTCCGCAAATTGAGTCTATAGGTTCTTCACAACCTTTGCGAGGCTAATCGCGCGCAGAGGGAGTATGTGTGCTTTTCCTTGCTGTCATATCACACGAATGAAGCTTTTGGGGACCGAATAGTGACAGGTGACAATAAATGGGTTCTCTTTTAAAATGTTAAGCGCCGAAGACAGTGTGTAGGGAAAGGAGAAACACCAGTATCCCAGGCTAGAGAAGGTCTTCACCTACAAAGGGTGTTGTTATCTGTTTGGTGGGATATGAAAGGTTTAGTCCTTTTGTCCAGTTTAAACTTTTAAACCCAAACCAAAGGATAACAAAGTAGATCTACTGCGAGAAGCTTAGGCAGCTTTAGTCAGTGCTACAAGAAAAACGACAATCTTTGGTTTCAAAACGAAAGGTGTTCTTCCATCAGGATAATTTGCGGCCACATACACCGAGGATGACATTCTCAAGGCTGGAGCAGTTTGAATGGGAAACGATGCCCCACCCACCATCTTCGCTGGGCATTTCCCCACCCACTATCGTCGCCGGACATCCCCCCCCGCCCAAACATCTTCACCGGACATTGTCCCGCCTGATTATCATTTTTTCAGCAGTTTTCAAAATCATTTGACACAGAAGAAACATGAAGTCTGTAGACGAGGTCAGAACAGTACTGGAAGAGTATTTTTTCGTCACGGACCAATGAATTTTGGAAGAGGGGCATTGCAAGTCAACCAGACAGGTAGAAGAGCATTGTAAAAAATGAAGGAGAGTATATTTTGGATTAAAAAAGAAATTTATTTAATTAATTTTGAAAAAAAATATTTAAAAAGCGCATTATTTATGGGATGACACAATGTTGATGTATATGTGTATATATATATAGATAAATGTGTGTGTGTGTATATATATGTGTGCGTGTGTGTGTGTATGTGTGTGTGTGTGTGCGTGCGTGCGTGTGTGTGTGCGTGTGTGTGTGTGTGTGTGTGTGTACACACCGGTACGGAATACCGACAATTCAGCCCCTGACAACTCAGCTCCGAAAATTCACCACCGATGGGCTACTTTCAGCTTCTGTCTACTAAATGAACTCACAAGCCTTTGGTCGGCCCGAGGCTATAGTAGAAGACACCTACACAAGGTGCCACGCAGTGGGATTGACCCAGAACCATGTGGTTGGTAAGCAAGTTACTTACCATTATATTGGTGTTGGTGAAGCATTCAAAATATGAAAGCACACATTCCACCATAAAAGAATAGGTCTTCATCCGCATATTCCGCCATAAAAATAATAGGTCTTCATCTACCATCTCATTAAACTCTAAAAATAGGAATGAATGAATATGATTTAGCATTTTTAATTCTTTTTTGTATTTTTATCTTTACATGTTTTAAAATAAATATTTAGCTTTTATATACATATATAATGAATGTATTTTAGCATTTTAAAATTCTTTTCGTATTTTTTATCTTTACATATTTTAAAATAAATAATTAAAATTCTTCCTCTTTCTTTTCAATTCCCAAAATAGCTTTTACCTAAGTTCAGTATGATGCTCTGCGCTGAATTATCTAGCGCGGTCGTGTCACGCACCGATAT
>NC_068988.1:33947683-33957624 GCF_001194135.2 Octopus bimaculoides
TATACACATACATACATACAGCGAGCTGGTAGAATCGTTAGAACGCCGGGTAAAAATGCTTAGGTCATTCGAAACCATGATAACGATGAGGTTAAACCTATTTGTGAATACGCCATGCAATCGATGGTTTCAGCTAAAGCATATGCAACGTGGTATTTCTCGTGGGTCGGTGTCTCTTAGAGTGAAGCATAGCTGTAGGTGACTGGTTTCAAATAGACACTACCAGTTATAAGTGAGTGAGAAGCGTGTGATCCGAAAGGTTATAAGAGACCTCACTACCCACTCATTCAGTATGTGACCAGATTTCCCAGATAATTAAACATTAGCTTTGTAGAAAATGCAAGTTGTGGAGAGCACACCTATGGACCAAAGCTTAGCAGGTGCTGTTATGCATATTTACGAATGGTCATCTTTTTGAATGCGCTTGATGTTTTTTGTAGAGTAGAGGCGTACGTTCCAAACATTGTACAAGGAATATAATCTAAACTGTGTAGGGGCTGAGCAGTTATGTCTCTCTCATATATTCTGACAATGAATATGAAGGTTAGTTTGTAAATAGCAGATTATATATTTTGATTATGTGCCAAGGAAGTGCTTCACTGATGATGAAGTTTAGCGACTACGGCTGGTACTGATTTTCATGCTAGAATGGACATGTTAATGTTTCCTTTGTATGAGCACTAATTCAGCTGGTTTACTGTTATAATAATCCTTTCTGTTCGCTGCAGAAGAAAATAGATTCTCATAACAACATTAAAAAAGAACACTCATATCTCTGTTCATGCAGTAAATGAAGAAGTTTCATTGCATATCTTATATGTACGTGACACTTGTATGTGGTCAATAAAGGAAAAATCTGGGAAAGTATCCGCTCTTGCCTTAGTGAGTGTTGTTCGTTGTGACGGTAAATTATCCGCTAATGCATATTAAAATTTAGGGGTATAAACCGGAGTTGATAGAATGTGAGCCGGAGACAGCTGAATCTGCACACGTATTGATGTGGCCTATCCAAGCGAAGCGAAATAAATGGCGCCACACAAGGTTTTTTTGTTTTGTTTTGTTTGTTTGTTTTTGTTGTGTTTTAACACATTCGAATATTTTGTAACAACACTGATTTCACAAGATTTCACAAGAACAGAGGAGGCCCACTCGAAAGTGCAGAAGATGGCTCATATCCAGTAAATCACATTTAGAGAAACCTATACAGGCAGCTATTACAGATTCACGATTAGGAAATCGTTAATAGCAGCTTCCATTCTGTTTCAGATAGTCTATGTGAATGCAAATTGTGGTAGTTCTCAGGGACAGAGTGTCACCCTTTTAGAGATATTTGTACAGTCCGTATTGTGTTTACAAAGATTGAGATGTCTCCCTCGAAAAAGGATCAAAGAAAGACATACTGATGAGCTTGTTAAATGAAGAGATTACATATCAGCTGCTTCGTTTGAGGTTAGAGGCCGTAAACTTTAGGTGTATATATGCGTTGCAGGGAGTGTGGCCTCTCTCATCATGGTTGACAGGTAGAAAGAAGGGAGATTGCATAGAGTCGCTGAAACCCCAAGAACTGCAGGTTAAGTTGTGAAGACACTTATGTAATAAATATAGGTTTTATGTGCTCCAGAAGATCGTCATGTAAAAGTTGCAATACCCTCATCTCGGGCATCAAACATGGAATATAGAAATTGTGCTTTTTCTTTTAGTGTGGGATGTGGACTTGGTACTTGATTCCATCGGAAACCACAAATTTAAGAAGAATGATTGTTTATTTCCGTTGGTTTTGGTGATCTACAGAAGCGTAGAAAGTATCAGGACTGGAGTGTAAAATACTGCATGAGAGTCAATTCAACTAAACGAATTTATAAGCCAGAAGTGTTGTTAATTTGAGGATGCATTATGCTGATTATTATATCTAGATTTTCGACACATTCTGACAGCTTGAGGAAATAAATCCCACCTCGATCGATTAGAAGTATGAATGAAGTACTTGGAGGATTACTTGGAGGATTACTTGGAGGATTAACAGTTGCTACTCGAGGAAACAATTCGTGCTACAAAATGTCATATGAAATATAATTCACTTTCACAGAAAACTATGAATTCAGTTAACAGCCAGGCGCTTGATAAACTTGTGAATTCTACATTCTGCATGTGAGGCTCCAAGGAACTGAATAGGTATTTAATTTTTCGTTATAATTATTTTATTAATGTGATTGTATCTGAAACTTAAAATTATGGTTAGATTGTTTCAATGCACCGTTACGCTTTTTTGAAGCAAGCCGGATTAAACTTAGTAAATTAAATAAATCTTTGATTCAAAATTAATACCAGAATATAAATTTTCAGCAAATTCACCAGTTTTTCATTCGGCGAGGGACCAAGGGAATAAGTGTAAGTAGAATCCATTGCAATTCAATACACAACTCGGTTTCAGTTTCTATTTTTTTTTTTTTTTCATGAGAGGAGACTATTGGCAGTTACCATTACAGTTTTATCAGAACTTCTAATGGTTAGAGGTCAAGAGCAGACTAGCGGGCTTAGCCTGAATTCTTCTTTTGAGAAAATTAACTCTCTTTCAGGCACTTAAAATCTAATGTTAAATAGATCAACGTATTCCGTCAATAATTCCAGTTAAAACCTAAAGAGATATCTAGCAAAAGATGCTGCCTTCAAGGAACCAGTAAAGACAGAATAAATAGAAATAAACAGGAAAGAGAGGAGAAATACTCAGCTAGTCAGAGGTCATTACAGCTTCGAGTCTGTGTGTAGGGGTGGGGTTACGGTTGACAGTTGATAAATCTCGTTGAATAATTGAGTAAAATACGTTTATTGTTCTACGTTGTAATACATGATGGTTTTATCAAAAATTACGTTACTTTCATTTGCGCTTTAGTCTGTGTTTTTGGTTGTGTGTGTGCGTGTGTCTGTTCGTTCGTTTGCTTGTTTGTGTGTGTATGTGTGTATGAGCGCGCGCGTGTGTGTATGTGCGCGCGTGTGTGTCTGTGTATGTCTGTGCGTGTGTGTTCGCTTGTTTGTGTGTGAGCGCGTGTGTGTGTGCGTGTGTGTGTCTGTGTGAGCATTTGTCTGTGTGTTTGTATGTCTGTATGTTTGTCGTGTATGTGTGCGTGTGTGTGCGTACGTGTGTGCGCATGCGTATTATGTGCGCGCGTGGCGTGCGTGTATGCAAATGTGTTTCAGAAGAGTTCACGAAAACATTCTCAAAACCAGCAGATAGGATATACTTGTTATTTGTATTTTATTTATTTATGTTAAATTTATTTACCATTTTACTTAGTTACATTTATTTATATCTTATTCATTTTTATTTTATTTATATTTCATTTACATAGTATTTCAACTTGTCATTTGTCTTTTTTTTTCTATGTCAAAGCTTCCTTAATTAATTAGAATCAAGGATTTTTTAATTTATTAAGTTTATTCTAGCCTGCTTCAAAAACACGCAACAGGGCGTTAACACAATCTAACTTGGATTTTAAGGTTCAGATACAGTCACATTAAGAAACGATTAGAATGAAGAATTAAATATCTATTCAGTTCCTAAGAGCCTCACATGCAGATTGTGGAATTCATAAGTTTTTCAAGAACTTAATTGAACTCATAGGTTTCTGTAGAAGTGAATTTTATTTCACATTACATTGTGTAACACGGATTTTTCTCTGGGGAATAACAGCTATCTCCTATTTGCTTACCCAGAGAACGTATGAAAATGGCTAATATTTCCTTCAAACTTTGCTTTTGTTACATCTGTTCAAGCCGCAAAGTATCCCTCTCAGCATATGGCTATGAGGCTCCCACTTTATTCGTGGTGATTATCAGAGATGCACGTATTTCCACCCATTAAGGCAATGCTCTAGGGGTTAAGTTCAAGCAACTGTCAAGCAAATCTCTGGTATTGAGCAGAATATTTGCTATAACTATATTTCTGCTTCAGCAACTCAGCGTTGAATCGGTCTGAAATGAAATGGAAAATAGGTCACCTTCCAAAAATCGATGTCCAGGACAAAAGCAGTTTGAAGGAAATAGTACTGATTTCTTTTGATTTCCCAATAGAAGCAAATAGGAAATGACATTTACTGAACTAAGACAAAAATAGATAAATAAATTTTAAAAAATTGGTAAAACTATTAAAATTTGATAATGATAAGTTCAATAAAAAGTCGTAAAAAAATGCATTAGATAATTCTGAGACGCTATATTTTATGATCGAATCTCACTGGGATGGGGTTTGCTGTTCTTCCTTCCGAGAGTGTAGAGTAGAATTAAGAACATTTGTCTGTGATCGAGACAAATGCCTCCACCCAATGCTCAACGTATCTGCAACGAGAATGGCCGTTCTAGGAAAATTCGGATAAAAGATAAATGGATACTAATATGTATATTCAATTTTATAGACATTATACATATGGATAATAAGAAGTTCTAACGCTGGAAGTATTCAATATTCACAGTGATGGATACATTTTCTCCCATTACCACTGTACATCCTTTATTGTGTGTACCTCTTGAGTGACCCACAATACATTGCTTATGCGCAAATAGAATATTTTAGAATAGTAGACGTATTTTACTCATTTATTGATCGAGATTTATTAACTGTCAACCGTAAAACCACACACACACACACACATACTGGATAATGTAATGACTATAACTGGCAGAATATTTCTCCTGTTTCCTATTTATTTCTATCTATTCTGACTTTATTGGTTTCCTTGAAGACAGAATTTTTTGTTATTTATCTGTTTAGATTTTATCTTTTACTATACATTTTTATAGTCCTACTGTGCGTCCTTTGTAATAGATTTGTAGATGTATAAGGTCTCTATCTCCAAGTATTAGATTTAAACATAAATCATTCTTTATCAGTCTTGTGTGCTACTTTCAAAATGCAATCATTATTTTACTTTGTTTCTGTCTATCACCGTTTCGACTAGCGAATACTATAATTATAACAAAGAAAGACAATGCTCCCAGACCGGGAAAGTAAGTCGATATTGTTGGACGTACGTTCATATTCCAGCAAGACAGGAAAATTTCTATCCATTTTCGATGAGATGTGACAGCAGTGTTGAGGAACGATGCGAACAAGAGTAACGTAATGGATAATGTTCAGCCTATAGATAAACTGGATGTCACGTTGATAACTTTTGCATAGGCATTTGAAATGTTGTTGGTGATTGCCGTTGGTGATGTAATTAGGAAATCTTAGGCGTATATCCTGAACAGATATTTCCCTCAAAGACTTACCTTCATGTTACCCAATACATCATAGAGAAGATACATATGCTGCTCTAATAAGTTTGGATCGAGAAATTTGATCATCGGTGTTTGTTTCCGAAGCAGACGATTTTGATCCCATTTAGAAACGTTGAATACTTTCAACAGACAGCAACGTTTGCTCGGTGGTTAGAATAAATAGCAACCTATCCGAAAATGATCGGTCAAAGGTATACTCTCTCATCAATTGTGGGTTCTGATTTTCGAGCCGCTACTGCAAAAACTGCCCAGCGAAGTAGACGCTGGTCTATAGTTCAGATAGATCTTTAGTTTTGGTTTTGATCCGATCATTCGGAAGCACAGGGAGCTGGACAATCTTATGAACAGAGTGTGCCGTTTCATCCAGAAATGAAGTGAGAGGGGTGTGTCTCTGAAAATTTGATTGAATGTAGAAAAAGCGTTCATAACCTCTAATATATATTAATGATGTATATATATATATATATATATGCCAGATCATCATTCGATTCTACACGGTCATCTGTTCTAAACACCTTCATCGTCATTCTCCATATGCCGTGATTGACGGAGCATTGAGCTGGTTTAGTCATCGTTTGTCAAGTCCGTGTTCTAAGCTCCTTTTTTCCTCGAAGGCGCTCCAATCTTGGATCAAAGAAAGACTTAGCCTCATATTCTCATTCTAGCATGTTATCAAGCAATCACACCATCCAGCTAGTTTCACAATATGGTGTGACATCCTCGTTTGGACTCTCATCATGCTCTCTAAAAAATTGAGAATCGTGGAGAATGATCTGGATGAACAGTTCCGGTCAGAGTTCTATGTGTAACTCCCAATTATCCCATCTAGGCAAGCTATCGATGAGGATTGACAGCTCGAGACAAACGGCAAGTTTCGAGATGCATGCATGATGACGAAGCTGTTTGCCCTAGTATTGTTAATCCAAGGAATATCAACGAATAGCTGTGGTGCAGGAGACGAATCCGGCTATCTAGCAAGTTATTAAGCAAACTTACACTGCTTTCTTCTTTTCTTTTGAATGTATGGTGGTAGACTGGATTAAAAAGTCCGGTGACAAGACAACTGGCTCCTTCGGAATGTACTCATCGATATTTCAGATTACAATTAAGAGAGTGTGAGAAGAGAGGTAGAGATGCTGAGCTCCAGCACACAAACGTGTATGAAATGGCAAGAATGGGCCATTTCACACAATATGGGTGATATGGCCCTCACCCCAAAATGTTACTTTCATCTCGATAATGTTGACCTGGAAGGGGTAATTTTTATTGATGGTGAGGTGAATCCTGAATTTATAAGATTTCTTCCTTGTAACTAGTGCTGGCCTGCCCACTAGGCACGTATTGGTATTCTGTATATTTACCAGCATTATGTTGTATCTATTATATTATATAATTGATGAAAAAATTCCTTGTATTATATCCTGCTTTTCTTTGTACAGTCTACACTATCTGACTCGTGGTTCAAAGTAATTTTCATTACCTTTTTTTCTTTTCTACTCTAGGTACAAGGCCCGAAACATTTGGGGAGGAGCAAGTGGACTAGACTGACCACAGTATGCAAATGGTACTTGATTTATCGACCCCGAAAGGATGAAAGACAAAGTCGATCTCGGCGAAATTTGAACTCACAAAGTAAAGACAGACGAAATACCACTAAGCATTTCACGCGGTGTGCTAACGTTTCTGGTTTTCATTACCAATATTGAAGAAATCATCGGGTAAAATTGTTGGAATGTCGAGCAAAATGCCTTCTGGTATACCTTCCGATGTTTTAAGTTGTGAGTTCAAATTCGACCAAGGTTGAATTTGAATATCATCTTCCTAGCATTCATAAAATGAAGCACCAGTTAAGAAAGAGAGTCAATGAAATACACTTACGCTAAATCCTAAAAGTACCATCTTTGTACCTACATTTGATATTATCATTATTGTTAAAATACAACTTGGAAAATGAAATAAGAGAAAAATATATGATAATAATATGGAAATAAGAAACAAACTAATCTACTCTTCCTTATTTACTCGATATTGGAAACATTGTTACAAAAGATAAGAATTGTTTAAATAAAAAGTAAAAGCAAATACAAAGGAAGTAGAAACACACACACAGAAATAAATATATATGTATTTATATCATATATGTACCTAACTATCTATCTATGTACACACAAACACACACACACACACACACACACACACACACACACACACACATATATATATATATATATATATATATATATACATACATACATTTAAAAATATTAATAAACAAACAAAAAAGCGAGCAGACATAATAGAAAGAAGTCGATATTATTGAATTCAGTGGCTGTTATTGAACAAGGAATACCTATTTATTCCTCAACATTTTCCTATAAAAGCGTGCAACAGCCCGAGGGTTAATTGAGAAATGTATCAAGGGAAATTTAAACGTTCGCTTCACTTATTCATGTATTTCATCCTTCAATTAATTTGCTTTCATTTTCTATTTTTCTTTCCGTATTTCGTAGGTTCGCATGTCCCTATTTTTGTATCAGATTTTTATAAAGACACTTTCAGAATTATATAAAGACACTTTCTAGGCAGGACTATACGTATATAAACTGACAATACAGTGGATGAGGAAATTAAATATTATGTGTGTGTGTGTGTGTGTATGTGTATGTGTATGTGAGCTTATGTGTTTCTGTTTGCGCAAGCGCGCACGAGAAAGAGAGAGTGTGTGTGTTTGTATGTGTATGTATTTACATATAAATATATCTTTAAAAAACTACACTAAGTATTATAGAAAGCACGTGTATGTATGTATGTATGTATGTATGTATTTATGTTTTTATTCTTTTACTTGTTTTAATCATTTGGCAGAGGTCATGCTGTAGCACCGTCCTACAGGGTTTATGTTGAAGAAATCGATCGCAGGACATATTTTTTGTAAGCCTAGTACTTATTCTATCGGTGTATTTTGACGAATCGCTAACTTACAGAGATGTAAAGACACCACCATTAGGTGTCAATCGATAGCGTGAGGGCAAACACAGACACACACACATAAATATATATACAAACACACACACATATACATACATGTATGTCATATATATATATATATATATATATATATGACGTGCTTCTTTCAGTTTCTGTCTACAAAAACCACTCGCAAGAATTTGATCAGCCCGAGGCGATAGTAGAAAACACTTGCCCAAGGTGCCAGGCACTGCCACTGAACCAAAAATTATGTGGTTGGGAAGCAAGCTTCTTACTACATAGCCAGGCCTGCGCTAATGTATGTATGTATGTATATATGTATGTCTGTGTGTATGTGCGTGCGTTTGTGCGTTTGTGCATGTATATACCGTCACATTTTGAATAAGTGACAGAAAGAGACACATCATATCTACCTGTACCCCACATAGTTCTTGAAAGAAACTGTCAGATTTTACTTACGCTCAAACCGAGACCTAACGGTGAGACTCTCTCCACGCCTCTCTAAATTCGAAAGTCACAAAAGTGAAAATATTTTGCCATTGCCTTCAAGGCTTTGAACAACGTCGTTTATATACTGGATTCAAAGTATGGCATAGGACCAGCAATTCTTGTGGAAAGGATGAGTCATTCAGTATTAAACTAGGACTTATTTTATCGACCCAGAAAAGGGTTGAAAGGCAAAATCGACCCCGGAGGCACTTGAACTCAGAATGTAAAGAGAAACGAAATGTTGCTAAGCATTTTCGCTTGGCGGCCGAACAATCCTACCTTTTCTCCGTCTTATATATATATTTATATATATTTCTTCATTGTCCACAGACGGCTAAACACAGAGGGGACAAACAAGGACAGACAAAGGGATTAAGTCGATTACATCGATCCCAGTGCATAACTGGTGCTTATTTAATCGACCCTGAATGGATGAAAGGTAAAGTCGACCTCGGCGAAATTTCTGATATATATATATATATTAACATTACACACAACTTGAGGAGAATTACCAATATATTTTCGAAAATCAGCATAGAATCTGTCTGAAATGATATGTGATAACCAGGTAATAAAAGCAAAGTCTGAAGTGGGGAATAGCAGGAATTTCCTTTGATTTCTAGATAGAAGCAAATAGGAAATAACACTCACTGACCAAAGACACAAATAAATGAAAAAATATTTTGTTACGGAGTGAAAATATAGTATCGGTTTGCTGTTTGACCAATCTCAGTGTTTTCACCATGTTGATCATTAAACACTTTTCACATTTTTCGGCATGGGATAGATACAGCAGAAATTATGTATTCTTGATTTAGTTGATAGCGTATCTCTGTATTAGGTTGGGAAGAAAGCCGACTAAATCAACTCGATTCTAGCTCTGATTGAAGTGTTCTATTATGACATGTGAGATCACCTACAGTAGAAGGGTGTTATTTCGGACACTCTTCAGGATATACAGAGCAGTAAAAGGAAATCCTGCATCGCATTCCCTAGAGTTCGTGTGATATATATCTCAGTTCAGTTTAAATTGGTTCAGGAAAATGCTACCGCACAAAACATTGTAACTTTACGCACTCATGATAAAATTATCTAAATCTCACTCCTTTAGAACATACGTCTGCATGTATACAACAATCCATATATATATATATATATATATACAACAATCCATATATATATACAACAAT